>NC_069499.1:591212430-591512430 GCF_027579735.1 Bombina bombina
TTAGTAAATGTATGCAAAGAAGACCAAGTCGCTGCTTTGCAAATCTGATCAACTGAAGCTTCATTCTTAAAAGTCCACGAAGTAGAAACTGATCTAGTAGAATGAACTGTGATTCTCTTAACCAAGATGCCAAGGAAATGGCAGAAGCTTTCTGACCTTTCCTAGGACCAGAAAAGACAACAAATAGACTAGAAGTCTTCCTGAAATCTTTAGTAGCTTCAACATAATATTTCAAAGCTCTTACAACATCCAGAGAATGTAAGGATCTCTCCAAAGATTTCTTAGGATTAGGACACAAAGAGGGGACAACAATTTCCCTATTAATGTTGTTAGAATTCACAACTTTAGGTAAAAATTTAAATGAAGTCCGCAAAATTGCCTTATCTTGATGAAAAATCAGAAAAGGTGACAAGAAAGAGCAGATCATTCTGAAACTCTTCTAGCAGAAGAGATAGCCAAAAGGAACAACACTTTCCAAGAAAGTAGTTTAATATCCAAAGAATGCATAGGATCAAAAGGAGGAGCCTGTAAAGATCTCAAGACCAAATTAAGACTCCAAGGAGGAGAGATTGATTTAATGACAGGCTTGATACGAACCAAAACCTGAACAAAACAGTGAATATCAGGAAGCTTAGCAATCTTTCTGTGAAATAAAATAGAAAGAGCAGAGATTTGTCCCTTCAAGGAACTTGCAGACAAACCTTTATCCAAACCATCCTGAAGAAACTGTAAAATTCTAGGAATTCTAAAAGAATGCCAGGAGAATTTATGAGAAGAACACCATGAAATGTAAGTCTTCCAAACTCGATAATAAATCTTCCTAAAAACAGATTTATGAGCCTGTAACATAGTATCAATCAGAGTCAGAGAAACCTCTATGACTAAGCACTCAATTTCCATACCTTCAAATTTAATTATTTGAGATCCTGATGGAAAAATGGTCCTTGAAACAGAAGATCTGGTCTTAAAGGAAGTGGCCAAGGTTAACAACTGGACATCCAGACAAGGTTTGCATACCAGAACCTTTTGAGGCCATGCTGATGCTACCAGAAACACAAACAAATGTTCCATGATGATATTGGAGATCACTTTTGGAAGAAGAACTAGAGGTGGGAAGATATAAGCAGGTTGGTAAAACCAAGAAACTGCTAACGCATTCACCGACTCCGCCTGAGGATCCCTGGACCTGGACAGGTACCTGGGAAGTTTCTTGTTCAGATGAGAAGCCATCAGATCTATTTCTGGAAGACCCCACATCTGAACAATCTGAAAAACACATCTGGATGGAGTGACCACTCCCCCGGATGTAAAGTCTGATGGCTGAGATAATCAGCTTCCCAATTGTCTACACCTGGGATATGTACTGCAGAAATTAGAGAAGAGCTGGATTCCGCCCAAGCAAGTATCCAAGATACTTCTTTCATAGCTAGGGGACTGCGAGTCCCACCCTGACGATTGACATATGCCACAGTTGTGACATTGTCTGTCTGAAAACAAATGAATGGTTCTCTCTTCAATAGAGGCCAAACCTGAAGAGCCCTGAAAATAGCACGGAGTTATAAAATATTGATTGGTAACCTAGCCTCTTGAGATTTCCAAACCCCTTGTGCTGTCAGAGATCCCCAGACAGCTCTCCAACCTGAAAGACTTGCATCTGTTGTGATTACAGTTCAGGTTGGACGAACAAAGGAGGTCCCTTGAACTATACGATGGTGGTCTAACCACTAAGTCAGCGAGAGTTGAACATTTGGATTTAAGGATATTAATTGTGATATCTTTGTATAATCCCTGCGCCATTGATTCAGCATACAAAGCTGGAGAGGTCTCATATGAAAACGAGCAAAGGGGATCGCGTTCGATGCTGCAGCCATGAGACCTAAAACTTCCATGCACAAAGCCACTAAAGGGAATGACTGAATGGGAATGTCTCTAAAGGGAATGTCTCTTGTCTATTAGAGACAGAGTCATGGACACTGAATCTATCTGGAAACCTAAAAAGGTGACCCTTGTCTGAGGAATCAAGGAACTTTTTGGTAAATCCTCCAACCATGTCTTTGAAGAAACAACACTAGTAGATTTGTGTGAGATTCTGCAGAATGTAAAGACTGAGCCAGTACCAAGATATCATCCAAATAAGGAAACACCGCAATAACCTGTTCTCTGATTACAGAGAGTAGGGAATCGAGAACCTTTGAAAAAATTCTTGGAGCTGTCGCTAGACCATATGGAAGAGCAACAAATTGGTAATGCTTATCTGGAAAAGAGAATCTCAGAAACCGATAGTGATCTGGATGAATCAGAATGTGAAGATATGCATCCTGTAAGTCTATCGTGGACATATAATGACCTAGCTGAACAAAAGGCAGAATAGACCTTATAGTCACCATATTGAAAGTTGCCACTCTTACAAAACGGTTCAAAATTTTCAGATCCAGAACTAGCCTGAATGAATTTTCTTTCTTTGGGACAATGAATAGGATTTAAATAAAACCCCAGACCCTGTTCCTGAAACGGAACTGGTATAATTATCCCTGAAAGCTCTATATCTGAAACACACTTCAGAAAAGCCTGAGCATTCACTAGATTTGCTGGAACACGTGAGTAAAAATCTTCTCACAGGAGGTCTTATTCTGAATCCTATTCGATACCCTTGAGAGACAATGCTCTGAATCCAATGATTTTGGACAGAATCTGCCCAAATGTTCTGGAAAAAGTTTAATCTGCCCCCCACCAACTGAACTGGAATGAGGGCCACACTATCAGGCAGACTTGGGGGCTGGCTTTGGTTTCTTAAAAGGCTTGGATTTATTCCAACATGAAGAAGGCTTCCAATTGGAATCAGATTCCTTGGGGGAAGGATTTTGTTTCTGTTCCTTATTCTGTCAAAAAGAACGAAACGATTAGAAGCTTTAGATTTACCTTTAGATCTTTTATCCTGAGGTAAAAAACTCCCTTCCCCCCAGTGACAGTCGAAATAATGGAATCCAACTGAGAACCAAATAAACTTTTACCTTGGAAAGAAAGCGATAGTAATCTAGACTTAGATACCATGTCAGCAATCCAATATTTGAGCCACAAAGCTCTTCTAGCTAAAATAGCTAAAGACATAGGTTTAACATTAATTTTGATGATATCAAAAATAGCATCACAGATAAAATGATAAGCATGTTGAAGCAAGCGAACAATGCTAGAGAAATCAGAATCTATTTCCTGTTGCGCTAAGCTTTCCAACCAGAAGGTTGATGCAGCTGCAACATCAGCTATAGAAATTGCAGGCCTGAGAAGATGGCCAGAAAATAAATAAGCTTTCCTTAGATAAGATTCAAGTTTCCTATCTAAAGGATCCTTAAAGGAAGTACTATCTTACATAGGGATAGTAGTAGGTTTGGCAAGAGTAGAAATAGCCCCATCAACTTTGGGGATTTTTCCCCAAAACTCCAATCTGGCTGCTGGCAAATGATACAACTTTGTAAACCTAGAAGAAGGAATAAAAGACGTACCAGGCCTATTCCATTCCTTTGAAATCATATTAGAAATAGCATCAGGAACTGGAAAAACCTCTGGAGTAACCACAGGAGGTTTATAAACAGAATTTAAACGTTTACTAGTTTTAATATCAAGAGGACTAGTTTCCTCAATATCCAAAGTAATTAATGCATACTCCATTTTAAAGAGATAAGTAGATTTGTCAGCGTCAATATCTGAGGTAGGATCTTCTAAATCAGATAGATCCTCATCAGAGGAGGATAATTCAGTATGTTTTCGGTCTTTTGAAAATTCATCATCTTTATGAGAAGTTTTAAAAGACCTTTTACATTTATTAGAAAGCGGAATGGCAGACAAAGCCTTCTGAATCGCATCAGCAATAAACTCTTTTATATTCACAGGGATATCATGTACATTAGATGTTGAAGGAACAACAGGCATAGTACTAGTACTGATGGATACATTCTCTGCATGTAAAAGCTTATCATGACAACTGATACATACTACAGCTGGAGATATAATCTTCGCTAATTTACAACAGATACACTTATCTTTGGTAGAACTGTTATCAGGCAGCAGGAATCCAACAGTGGTTTCTGAGACAGGATCAGATTGAGACATCTTGCAAATGTAAGAGAAAAAACAACATATAAAGCAAAATGATCAATTTCCTTATATGGCAGTTTCAGGAATGGGAAAAAAATGCAAACAGCATAGCCCTCTGAGCATAGAAAAAGGCAAGAGACATATAGGAAGTGGGGTTTAAATAATAAAATTATTTGGCGCCAAGTATGACGCTCAACACAAAACAATATTATTTTGGCGCTAACAACATCCGTAAATGAAGCAACTCGCATCATAGCAGATGCAACCTTGTGCAAGGAAACCTGGCGTCAACTAAGATGCCGGAAATGGCGAATTTGCGTCACTGAATGTAACTTCGTGCTAAAAAAATTCTCGCACCAAGAATGACGCAATAAATATCAGCATTTTGTGGCCTCGCAAGCCTAAATTTTGCCCGCGAAAATTAATGAAAACAGTAAATTTTGAAGAAAAGACTATACCCCAGGTAAGAAAAAAAACTTCCCAAATATGTTTTCCCAATTTTGAAACTGATAGTCTGCAAAGAGAAATATACATAAACCTGACTCATGGCAAATATAAGTACAATACATATATTTAGAACTTTACATTAATACATAAAGTGCCAAACCATAGCTGAGAGTGTCTTTAAGAAATAAAAACATACTTACCGAAAGACACCCATCCACATATAGCAGATAGCCAAACCAGTACTGAAACAGTTATCAGTAGAGGTAATGGAATATGAGAGTATATCGCCGATCTGAAAAGGGAGGTAGGTGTAAGGGTTAAACTTCTGCTCACCTAGTAACTCCACCCTTTTTACCTATATCAGTACCAGCACACCTGCAGACAAGTGCTTGGTAATTTGTTTTGTTCCTGAACTGCACGCTGTGCATGTGGATTAACTTTGTTTGCCTTCTCTCCTAACTTGGATTATAAGTATAGGACGTCCTATTTCTCAAATTACTCTGAGCCTCAGATTCTAAGGAATCCTCTTCTATAATTCCCTTTGCAAAGAGAACTTTCATAATTACCCTCTGAACAGCTTCCAACTACGGATTCAGCTGTTCCACCTCTCCCTTGCATAAACTGAACTCTGCTACAATTCCGCTGTCAGCATATCCTGTGCTGACAGGCAGATTCACACAGTCTATTCAGAGGTAGGAGCTGCGCACACAGCCATCACGCTACCTAGTGCTGACAGGCAGATTCACACAGTCTATTCAGAGGTAGGAGCTGCGCACACAGCCATCACGCTACCTAGTGCTGACAGGCAGATACACACTGGGTATTCAGAGGTAGGATCTGCGCTGTGTATCATCACTCTCTTCAGTAACCCCTACTGTGCTGGACTGGTACTAACTTAGCATTTACACTTCTACCAATTACTCCTCTGACATCCAATCTGCTCAGACCAAAGGTGAAGTCACCAACACATTTAGCACAACCTCAGATCTCTATACCATCTGACAAATATCAGACCTGAGTATTTACCACCTACTAATTAAATTCACTTTATTACTTGAGCGCACCTGAACAATAGCTACGCTCCTAAAGAAAGTGAAACAACAACCACTTTTGTAAAACAATTCTGCAGCTGAGGTCTAGATCCCAGTTCTAATCTTACATATTACCAAGCCCTAAGATGGACCCAGCAGAATTGCTACAAGTGGTGTATAATCTTTCCCAGAGAGTGGACCAGCTCTCACAGGGACTCAGGGAGCTTCAAGTCGAGAACCAGACCTTAACCCCTTAAGGACCAGCGACGTACCCTGTATGTCGCTGGCTTTTTTTTGGGACTTGTTTGTTTTATAGCACGGTCTTGCCACCAGCGTTGAGACTGCTCTATTCCACAAAGCCTGCTGGAGGGAGTGCATTAATAGTGTGTTCTTGCTAGACATGTGCTATTATGTCCTGAAAAAACCCTTAACGACCAGTGACATACAGGGAACATTGTGGTCATTAAGGGGTTAAGAGGTATAATAAGGGACTCCCTCACTCCAAAAGCATCCTCTTCAGAGCCTACCATAGAACCTCAAGTCTTGCTGCCTGATACCTTCTCAGGTAATCACAAGAATTATAGACATTTCAAAAATGCTTGCACTCTGTTATTTCAATTGAAGCCAAAAACCTACAGTACAGATAAAATCAAAGTACTAACTATGATATCTTTCTTACGTGGTGAACCAAGGGTGTGGGCGGATACACTGTATGAGGCCAATGATCCAGTCTTAACCTCCTTCCCACAATTTCTTGCTACAATGGATGAACTTTATGTTGATTCTAACTTACAGTTAACTGCAGAATCCAATATGAGAGGCCTCAAACAAGGCTGAAGACAGGTTGAAGATTATATTAAGGAATTCAAACTGTATTCAACCGACTCGCAGTGGAACTCCATCGCGCTAAAAAATCAATACAGGATAGGCCTGTCAGATCCTATTAAGGATGAGCTAGCCCGTGTAGAGCTTCCCGATACCTTGGAAGGATTAATGAAGCTGACGATACAAATAGATCGTAGGCTGTGAGAGAGAAGTGAGGGGTACGCCAGAAAGCACATCTAAACCCTCGAATTATGTAAGACCAGCAACTTCCTGCAAGAATACGGTCAAACCTATGGACATAGGTGTGATTAGAGGTCCTCTTACCTCAGAAGAACGGAACCGAAGGAGAACACAGTACCTCTGTATGTACTGCGCAAATCCCAGCCACACCGTAAAAGAGTGTCCAGTACTTCAAAAATCAAGGAAAAGTAAGTTCCATCACATTCACACTGCACATACCTGTCAGAGCAATTACACTTATTGTTATCTCTCTCTCCATTTACAGTGGGACCAAAACTGACTGACGACTAATGCCTTAGTAGACAGCGGAGCCTACGGCAACTATATAGATAAAGATGTTGTAGCTGTCGGACAATTCTGGGGGGCGGAGCCGGCAGCTGACATGAGCGCAGCTTAACTCCGGAGCTCTGCCGCAAACAGCCCTCAATCACACAAATATCCTGGCCATCCACCTCAGAATTGCCTTCATAGGCACTGGCATTTAAACATCTAAACCCTAGAGAGGGCAACGGGGCAAACTTGTGACGCCCCAGAGCGCCCAGACCTCAGCATCTACATGGCCGCCACAGGCCGCATCTCGCACCAGACTCACCACCCACCTTTCCTGGGGCCTTACCGCCTGTCACGGAGCCCCTACAGAGGCATCAACACAGCGGATCCCCTCCCTACAGCCTAATCTACCTTCCGGATTGATCTCCCACCAGGCCGCACAGAGAACCGGATAGCGGCCGCAACTTTAGACCGGGGATTGGGCCTACCACGGCACTCGAAACGGACCCGGGTAAGCCAGCAACTATAAAGCCTCTGCCCACAACACAGCGGTATTGCCGAGCAGGCCCCTGTACCCCCATCATCAGCCTTCATTAACTCTCACACCAAGGGGCAACCTTATCTGGGGTTTGGGCCTACCATTAAAGACAAGGCAGAAAACAGCAAGCCTTACTGCCCACTCTTAGCTAGTGCCTAAGCCTACCTAGGACTGCACCTTATAAACCTAAACTACCCTCATGGGAGGCCCCCACATATGGGTTATTAACCCTTGACAGAGCAAAATAAGCATAAATCAAAAAGGGGGGGAAAAAAAGGCAGGAATACAAAGACACAAAAAGAAAAACCAAAAGAATAAGGGAGAATACAACAAAATAAAGACACTACCCTCTTTTAATTCTCCAGGAACCAGCTCCTCATATACACGCTGCCTTGTTCCACCTGCAGCCTTAACCAAACATCTGCCAATCATCCTCCATAGGGTGACACCATCCAGCGCAAGGTTGCCCCACTTTCTTCTTTTCCCTCCTTGTTTATCACCCAGCCATCTACCGGACATACATACTATCCAAAATGACGTCAAAGCGCAATACAAAACAAGACAAATTGATCAAACCTGCAACAGGCAAATCCCTCACTATGTCTTCTTTCCTACAATGCCCTGACCCAATCTCTCCTACTAGCCGTAGGCCCAGGGAAAAATCCCCCCCCTGCACACTCACAAGAACTGCAAGCAAGCAACACCCAGCCAGAAAACTGTCCACTCTCACCCACCTTCCTCAAAAATTTACCGTCAAAGCAAGATATTGCGGACATAGTACGATCCTGCATAAGAGAGGAACTTGCAGAAATGAAGCAGGACATTCACACATTAGGTTTTCAGGTTGAAACCCTGGAGAGTAATCAGGACACTATCAAAGAAGATGTACATCAACTAAATGAGCAGCTCGCTTCCCAACATGAAACTATCCTCTCACTTCAAGAAAAATTAGATGATTTAGAGAACCGCAGCAGGCGCAAAAACATGCGCATCAGGGGGGTACCTGAATCAATTCTACCTAAAGACTTTCCAGTTTATCTCCAAGACCTATTTCGCCATTTAAAAGACTCATCCTTTCCAGATGATATCCAATGGGTCAGGGCACACAGGACATTGCGACCAAAGCCGCCCGACTCAGCCCCACCTAGAGACATTGTGATACGCTTTAAAGTATTCCAAGAAAAAGAAATGCTCTTGAACCAATCTCGCAAAAATCAACCTATCCGTTTCAGGAGCAACGTACTACAATTCTTTCAAGATTTGTCAACCCGGACCCTGCAACGCAGGAAAGAATTCTCACCCCTTACAACCCTACTCAGAAACAAGAAGATTCCATACAGATGGGGCTTCCCTACAAACGTCTGGACCATCAGCAACAACACCCGCATAGTCTGCAAATCTCCAGAGGACATTCAATCATTCTGCTCATCACTTGGACTGGATCCCCCTAAAGAAGCACCCCCTCAGGGACAGAAAACACCCCAAAACCCCAAGAGACTGAGCAATCCTGCAGAGTCCTGGCACACTGCCATTCACAAAAAAAACCAAGCCACCGAGTACAGCAATTAGAAACCAACTCCCCTCTAGCCCCACCTCCTCCTGCAGCCAGTCGCCTTAAAGACGAACTACTTATATTCCAACCCTCAGAGATGTTGCACATCACTTTGAACTTTGGGTAATGTTTTCTTTTTAATTTGGGCGAATATAATTGAATGCTATACCCTCTGTTCCCTCCCTCCTACCACTTTCCTTCTTACCCCCTCCCAGCACCCTTCCCCCACTGCCCCCCACCCCCCTTCCCCCCCTCCCTTCCCATTACCTACCCCAAGCCAGGATGTCTGTCAAATTAACTCCAAGCAAAAAAGAACTATTAGGGCTCTTTGCGGTACTACCCCCGCACCGCTCTCAGTTATGCCCTACAATAGGATGAGAGACTTTTTCACCATTTGTTTGTTGTTCTTCATAGTTCAGTTCATGTTTGTTACAATCATCAATGTTATAATGTTAACCACGATTTATTGTTCATATTGTTGTACATTTTATGCACCTTTTTCTTCTCCTGCAGGTATTCTATCTTTTACGCAGACTCTACTCTACCATAATAGGTCCACATTTACTATACAGCTTCATCTTGTCAAAACATCAACCATCACTACACCATGACGTCCAAAGACACCATTGACCAGACAAGAACACTAACCCTCCTTACACAAAATGCAAAGGGACTGAATTCTCCACACAAAAGATCAAAAGCCTTACTTGATCTTTCCAAAAGACAGGCCGATATCTTGTTTCTACAAGAGACCCACTTCAGACGCAATAGGGAACCCAAGTACTTTGGTAAGATCTACACCACACATTACCACAGTTCTAATACTTCTAAGAGCAGTGGGGTCAGCATTTTAATTCACAAATCGCTCCCCTTCACCCTGTTACATGCAGCGAAAGACTCAGATGGCAGGTTCCTCGCCCTAGTGGGACTGCTTTTTGGCAGGCCAATCACATTAATAAATATTTACGCCCCAAACACCAATCAAACCCCCTTCTTCAAATATACACTTAATAGAATAGTTGACATCGCAAAGGGCCCCACTTTTTTCGCTGGCGACTTCAATGTACCATTGCAACCCATGAAGGATAGCTCTAACCCCAGTGTTGCTATCTCCAAAAAAATCACAAACACACTTTGGGTAGGACTACGAAACCTTAACCTACATGACACCTGGCGCTTCATCCACCCAGACACTAGGGATTATACTTTCTTTTCACATCCCAACAAGACGTACAGTCGCTTAGACTATATCTTTTCCAACCAAGCATCCTTAACCTTGGTCAAAAGATGCGACATCTCCCCCACATCATGGTCCGACCACTCCGCAGTAAAACTTAAAATCTCTTGGCCAGATACACCCGTGACACCATACATATGGAAACTAGATAACTTACTAAATGACCCAGCCAACATAACAAAGATTAGCTCCACCATACAGGAATACTTCCACTTAAATACACTCTCGGTAGCTAATAAATACATGATCTGGGAAGCACATAAGTGCGTGATCAGAGGGGAGTTAATTAAACTAAAAACTCAATACCAGAGATCGCAGAGACAATTATATAAAGACCTCTCAGACACGTTTGCACGCCTAGATTTAGCCCATAAATTGTCCCCAACTGATCCGCTAATAACAGCTAGCCTACAAGATGCCAGACAAGCCTTAGATAACTTTCTTCAAATTGAATACCAGGCACTTAGGACGAAAACCAACAGCATGTTCTTTCATGAGAGCAATAGATCAGGCAAGCTCCTAGCCAGGGCCTTAAAAAAAGAGAGACTAAAAACATACATAAACGAAATTAAGCGCCCCCACCCCCCCGCTACTCTCACTACCAATTCCACACCAGGTGGGCCCTCCCCGGAATTACTCTCTTATCTGGCGCAAGCACAGTTACCCAAAATAACACCTGAGCAAACTCGACATCTTAACAGCCCTATTTCCCAGTCCGAAATGCTTGTGGCTATTAAATCACTTGACAACGGGAAGAGCCCCGGCCCAGACGGCTTCACAGGGAAATATTATCACACTTTCTCCTCCCTACTCCTACCCCATCTCACTCAGTTTTTTAACGAGGTATCAGAAACCAACCCTTTCCCCCAATCAATGCTAGAAGCACAAGTTGCTGTATTACCGAAACCAGGCAAACCCCCCACCACACCTGCCAATTTCCGCCCAATATCCCTTTTAAACACAGACATCAAGTTATACGCCAAGATACTTGCCACCCGTATCAATAATATACTGCCGCCAATCGTACACATTAACCAAGCTGGATTCACCCCCCTTAGAGAAACCAAAGACAACACCACCAAAATCCTTCTTCTAATGGAATACGCTGCCACTAACGGCATACCCTCCGTATTCATTTCCATGGATGCGGAGAAAGCCTTTGATAGGCTGGATTGGCTTTTTTTACGGACGACACTAAAACAATTTGGCTTCGAACAATCGTTCATAGGAAAAATATTCTCCCTCTACAACCACCCCCAGGCAAAAATCAAACTAAATGATACACACTCCCAACCATTCAACATCACAAACGGCACACGACAGGGATGCCCTCTTTCCCCTATTTTGTTTGTCCTCGCCATGGAAGTCCTTGCCTCCTATATCAGGCACAATGAGGCTATACATGGAATCAAAATAGCCCAACAAGAATACAAAGTCACTCTGTACGCTGACAATCTCTTTCTTACCATCACACAACCTGAATTGTCACTTCCATCCCTCATGCAAACCCTTCACACTTATGGCGCCTTCTCTAACTTTAAAATCAACATTACAAAATCAGAATTACTGCCCATAGGGCTACGCGAGGCCGACCTAGATGCAATACAATCATTAGCCCACTTTCGCCTTCAACGCCAATCCATCAAGTACCTAGGTGTCCACATATCCCCGCACTTACAGGTCATACACGACTTAAATTTCAAAGCCATTTTTAACACAACAAATGCTTTACTTAGATCTTGGAGCAACAAGCCTATCTCTTGGCTGGGCAGGATTAATTCAGTGAAAATGACCCTCCTTCCCAAGTTATTATACCTCTTTCAAACCCTACCAATACCCACCCCAAATCCCCTAATTCATAAACTTCAAAAATCTATTATCTCCTACATCTGGCAACATAAGAGACCTCGAATAGCCACTGCCACATTATACCGCCCCAAAGAGCTAGGCGGCCTAGGGATCCCAAACTTAATGCAATACAGGCTAGCCTCCTTCTACTCCCGAATTATCCACTGGAATAGACACTCGGCACATAAAGAATGGGTGCTCCTTGAGCACTTACTATCCTCCACCACCCACCTGAGCAGCAAATGCTGGCTACCACTCAATAAACGAAACCTACCAATACACCTCCCAACTATAACCAAAGAGACATTCAAGATGTGGGACTTGCACATTAAACGCCATAACCACATATCAACAATACCCTCTCCACTAACTCCCCTCTGCGACAATCGCGACAATCCCGACCTCCCTGTTAAACTTCTCCCACAAGCAACTCAAACCCCCCATATATCCAGGTGTTTCCCTTGCCACGCAATACTCATAAAAGGGAAACCCAAGACTCTACCCGAAATCATATCAACCCTAGGGACCACACAATTAAACTGGTTCCAACACCGACAGCTTTCAGACTTCATTACTAAACATCCCAAGAGAACCCAACTCACACGCCCTTTAACCAGCTTTGAAAGCAGCTGCATTAACGAAACATTGAGCAGAGGCTTCCTTTCATTCACACATCGACTACTCATGCAAACGTATCATCTCTCCCTCCCTTCTTACATACAAAAATGGGAAAAAGAGATCGGCTCCACTCAAACCCATAAAGACTGGCTGAAGATCGTTTACTATATGACAAAATCTTCATCCTCCATTTATATAATGGAGATGAACGTCAAACTTCTGTACAGATGGTATTATACCCCATACCGACTACACGCCATTCTCCCCGAGCTCTCACCAAACTGTTGGAGGGGCTGCAACGACATAGGCACCCCAACGCACATATGGTGGACATGCCCTGTCGCCCAAGCGTACTGGGAATCAATCAAAGCAGAATTTGAATTTTTTTTATCAACAAATCTTGAACTAAACATCTGGTTTTTCCTTTTTAACAAGTTCACTAAAATAAAATGTAAACTAAGACTGGCATTACTAACTATTATGACAAACTCAGCAAAACGGTTGATACCAAAACACTGGAAAAACCATAGCCTCCCATCAGTTTCAGTTTGGAAAGAAGCGACCTCTCAGTCACTCAAACTAGAAAAACACCACTACAACCGTAATAAACAGACAGACGACTACCACTCCATTTGCTTCCTATGGGAAGAATACCTCAACCACACACAACCCCCACACACAACATAAGGAACCCTACAATACCTTTTCTCTACATACCTACCTGTACACTCCATTGCCTGTAATCGACAATAGACCTTTCAGCCCCAACCGACTCTCCACCCATCTTCTCGACCTAACAACTCTTCTCTTTTCTACCTGCAGGAACCTTGTAATCAGACTATACATTATACAGTTAAATACCTAATTAGACACTTTCTTTTATTTAACCAATAACTATTCTCACCGTTGTTGACCCATAAAGGGTATCTTATTTATTATAGAAAAAAAAAAAAGGGAATTACTTTTCTCTCCGTATGTCAATTAAACTTTCTTTGTTGTTCCCTGGTAATTATAGAATTACCAAAACAAAACAAAAAACTGACGCATATGTACCATTTTGCAAATTCTCATGTTTGTATTGTTTATACGTTTTTCAATAAAGCATTTAAAAAAAAAAAAAATGTTGTTGTAGCTGTCAATAAAATTCCTTTTGTTTGCAAGCAACAACCTGTGTCTATTCGCCTTATTGATGGTACCAATATCTCCACAGGTCCCATTACACAGCAGACGATACCTTTACAGGTACAAACACCTTCAGGGCACACCGAATATCTTACATTCGATATCCTACCCTCACCATTGTTCCCTATTATTTTAGGCCTAAGTTGGCTGCAATTACATCAGCCCCAAATTAATTGGAAGGACTTGTCCGTCGATTTCACATCCACATTTTGCAAGACAACATGCTATCCACATCAGGGTTTACTCTTACATCTACAGGAAAATGAACTCACACTACCCAAAGAATACACCGATTTCGTTGACGTATTCAGTAAAAAAGAGGCTGAGGCTGAGGCACTACCGCCGCATCGAGTCTATGACTGCACGATAGATCTCCAGCCTGGAGCAGTAGTTCCTTATGGACATTTGTACCCTTTAAGTAAGCCAGAATTGGATTATCTGAAAACATATTTGGATGAAAACATACGTAAGGGGTTCATACGACCATCCACCTCCCCAGCTGGTGCGGGGATTTTTTTTGTCAAAAACAAAGATTCATCTCTACGTCCCATAATAGACTATCGGGAACTTAATAAGAGGACTATTAAAAATAGGTACCCCCTGCCGTTAATTCCCGAACTTATAGAAAGATTGCATCAAGCTACTGTTTTTACAAAGCTTGACCTACGTGGAGCCTATAATTTAGTCCGCATTAGAGACGGTGATGAATTGCTCACTGCGTTCCGTACCAGGTACGGCCTCTACGAATATCTCGTGATGCCATTTGGGCTTTGCAACGCCCCAGCAACGTTCCAATTTTTTATCAATGACATTTTTAGGGATCTCTTAGACGTATGTATCATGATATATTTAGTGTCATAGATTAGCTGTTAATATATAACTAGCTATGGTCTATGTATGTTTTCCTTTCACATGTATTTTTACTCAGAGGATTTCGTCATATAACTTTTTTACAGCACTATAGTGTATCTTAAAATGTTGTGCTTTCTTAGATACTCTTTTTGTTTATCATGTGACTAGAAAAACTTTTCTCCATTGAATAGTATTAAAATATTCCCTTTCATTGGCGTTAATTTTTCCTATTTTTTCACACACTAATGTTATAAACATCATATTGGTATATCTTTTGTTTAGTATTGCATGTATTTATTCCATTCCTATTTCTGCAACATCGTATTACTAATCTATATGTTGTTTATTTATATATTTTTGTATTTGTTCAAAGGGGGTTCATTACTGTATATATGCTCAGTCATTTGTTATTATTATGTGTCATGGCGTTACCTGTGGAATGGGCGTACCTAAAATTTCTTTTAACCAATAGAAATAAGTCAATTACCTTTTTAAACTGTGTGTATAGCGTAGCACCTTATGGCTATGATTACGGCGTTCAGCCGAAACACATAAGCCAGTGGTGCTATGCTCATTCTACCAATTGTGTCCTCCAGGATTTTTAATTACATTAATATATTTTCAATTTTTAACACTGGAGCAAGCCGTTTTCCTCTTTCTTTCGTGTCAGATGCATATAATGATTTCCATGCGTCTAGTAAAGTATGTGTCGATAGTGATTTCACTATAGTTTTAGCTATTAAATGTTGTCTAATTTTTTTCTTGGAGTTGATCAGAGATGTGTTTCCTAATAAGGCTTGGAGGTCTATATTAAAGGCTCCAGCTAGGATAATTCTCGGTTTACACCAGCCTGTCAGACGATTGGATAGGATACTGGGAAAAAAAAAAAAAAAAAGTCTTGCTTCTCGTTGGGTACATATATATTGCAAAACATAAGAAAAGAAGTCCAAAAAGTTCCAGGCAAAAATGACTATAGAAATAATAACCAATAAATCCAGTGTCTCTCAGATAAGAATAAAACATATAGAAGTTTATTGGTATTTCGTTAAAAAGTAGGCAGACTCCATATTATACAAAAGGGTGAGCAATAAAAAACAAAGTCTGACCGGTTTCAGCCCCAACCGACTCTCCACCCATCTTCTCGACCTAACAACTCTTCTCTTTTCTACCTGCAGGAACCTTGTAATCAGACTATACATTATACAGTTAAATACCTAATTAGACACTTTCTTTTATTTAACCAATAACTATTCTCACCGTTGTTGACCCATAAAGGGTATCTTATTTATTATAGAAAAAAAAAAAAGGGAATTACTTTTCTCTCCGTATGTCAATTAAACTTTCTTTGTTGTTCCCTTGTAATTATAGAATTACCAAAACAAAACAAAAAACTGACGCATATGTACCATTTTGCAAATTCTCATGTTTGTATTGTTTATACGTTTTTCAATAAAGCATTTAAAAAAAAAAAAAATGTTGTTGTAGCTGTCAATAAAATTCCTTTTGTTTGCAAGCAACAACCTGTGTCTATTCGCCTTATTGATGGTACCAATATCTCCACAGGTCCCATTACACAGCAGACGATACCTTTACAGGTACAAACACCTTCAGGGCACACCGAATATCTTACATTCGATATCCTACCCTCACCATTGTTCCCTATTATTTTAGGCCTAAGTTGGCTGCAATTACATCAGCCCCAAATTAATTGGAAGGACTTGTCCGTCGATTTCACATCCACATTTTGCAAGACAACATGCTATCCACATCAGGGTTTACTCTTACATCTACAGGAAAATGAACTCACACTACCCAAAGAATACACCGATTTCGTTGACGTATTCAGTAAAAAAGAGGCTGAGGCTGAGGCACTACCGCCGCATCGAGTCTATGACTGCACGATAGATCTCCAGCCTGGAGCAGTAGTTCCTTATGGACATTTGTACCCTTTAAGTAAGCCAGAATTGGATTATCTGAAAACATATTTGGATGAAAACATACGTAAGGGGTTCATACGACCATCCACCTCCCCAGCTGGTGCGGGGATTTTTTTTGTCAAAAACAAAGATTCATCTCTACGTCCCATAATAGACTATCGGGAACTTAATAAGAGGACTATTAAAAATAGGTACCCCCTGCCGTTAATTCCCGAACTTATAGAAAGATTGCATCAAGCTACTGTTTTTACAAAGCTTGACCTACGTGGAGCCTATAATTTAGTCCGCATTAGAGACGGTGATGAATTGCTCACTGCGTTCCGTACCAGGTACGGCCTCTACGAATATCTCGTGATGCCATTTGGGCTTTGCAACGCCCCAGCAACGTTCCAATTTTTTATCAATGACATTTTTAGGGATCTCTTAGACGTATGTATCATGATATATTTAGTGTCATAGATTAGCTGTTAATATATAACTAGCTATGGTCTATGTATGTTTTCCTTTCACATGTATTTTTACTCAGAGGATTTCGTCATATAACTTTTTTACAGCACTATAGTGTATCTTAAAATGTTGTGCTTTCTTAGATACTCTTTTTGTTTATCATGTGACTAGAAAAACTTTTCTCCATTGAATAGTATTAAAATATTCCCTTTCATTGGCGTTAATTTTTCCTATTTTTTCACACACTAATGTTATAAACATCATATTGGTATATCTTTTGTTTAGTATTGCATGTATTTATTCCATTCCTATTTCTGCAACATCGTATTACTAATCTATATGTTGTTTATTTATATATTTTTGTATTTGTTCAAAGGGGGTTCATTACTGTATATATGCTCAGTCATTTGTTATTATTATGTGTCATGGCGTTACCTGTGGAATGGGCGTACCTAAAATTTCTTTTAACCAATAGAAATAAGTCAATTACCTTTTTAAACTGTGTGTATAGCGTAGCACCTTATGGCTATGATTACGGCGTTCAGCCGAAACACATAAGCCAGTGGTGCTATGCTCATTCTACCAATTGTGTCCTCCAGGATTTTTAATTACATTAATATATTTTCAATTTTTAACACTGGAGCAAGCCGTTTTCCTCTTTCTTTCGTGTCAGATGCATATAATGATTTCCATGCGTCTAGTAAAGTATGTGTCGATAGTGATTTCACTATAGTTTTAGCTATTAAATGTTGTCTAATTTTTTTCTTGGAGTTGATCAGAGATGTGTTTCCTAATAAGGCTTGGAGGTCTATATTAAAGGCTCCAGCTAGGATAATTCTCGGTTTACACCAGCCTGTCAGACGATTGGATAGGATACTGGGAAAAAAAAAAAAAAAAAGTCTTGCTTCTCGTTGGGTACATATATATTGCAAAACATAAGAAAAGAAGTCCAAAAAGTTCCAGGCAAAAATGACTATAGAAATAATAACCAATAAATCCAGTGTCTCTCAGATAAGAATAAAACATATAGAAGTTTATTGGTATTTCGTTAAAAAGTAGGCAGACTCCATATTATACAAAAGGGTGAGCAATAAAAAACAAAGTCTGACCGGTTTCAGTCAATCAGACCGTAGTCTTAGACATAAAATACAGATAACAGGTGCATGCTACTTAAAGCTACATCTCGTCTGTAATAGGTTGTTACTAAATTATGCTCACACCTATTTTAACCCTCAATGTGCCTATCATACATTTGAATTAAGGACACAATATTTATAAGATAAAATATAAGGATGATGAAAGAACTTATTTTAGATATAGACCTATAAGAAAACACATATATACATATATAATTCCTATAAATATAGAGTATATAAAGGATATAATTTAGTATAATATATTAATTAAACCATGACAAATATCCTGCCAATATAAATATATGTATCTGTAATTATATGTCTATAATCAAAATATAGTTGGTACATATATATATATACACACATACATAGCTGATCAAATGCATATAGGGAACTACTAATATATACCTATGTACTCTGTTAAAGATAGCACTATGTATCCAGACCTGCTACCCATGATGATACAAGAGATCTTACTTGGTTGGGCAAGCTAAACTAAAGATACTTAGGAGATAAGATACCCATAAAGATAAAAATATATGGGAATATGAGGGGGGCGGAGTCGGCCGCAACAAGGATGGTTGCTTAAGCCCAGAGCTCCTTACTGAGAACCGCAAGACACCGGAATTACAGCAGGTTCAAATGAACCCACAACTACCAAACATGGCATAACTGAGTTGGGAACCCTCAGGGAACACTCCGGTACCACTCCAGAGCCACACAGATAAAAAACAAGCCCTTTATTCACTTTTAAAGAACTTTAAGACAGAAGCCCGGCGGCCATCTTGGATATAGTGTGGCGCAGCACTTAGAGGAGAACTGCCTGATCCTCAAACCTGAGAAGTTAAGAACTTGCTAGGGTAAGTCCTGTACCTAAGAGAACTAAAGATAGATGCAGGGAGAGGTCTGAAGAATATTATAATTTGTGAGATGCGCTGCTGAAATATACAATAAAGCAAGTGATTCATCATAACAAGCAGCTAGAGACTGTGCTCCGTTTTTACTTGCAAGAGTTACCAACCATTCTAGTATAAGTACAACTCCTTGCAGTACTAATAACTGAAGCTTAATATCATTTGAAAAGGGGAACATCTGTAATTGCTATATACTACAAATTTGCATATCATGGCTTCTAAGAGAAATGTAAAGCCAGTTAAAACTATTAAACCACAACAGAATAAAGGACAAACTGTCAGTTATTTTTTTAGCCCCTCAGAAAGGAAAGAATTGGAGAGCCTAAAAACAAATGTTTTATCCCCACATTTACCTGCCACCTCACAGGATGCCTCAGTGGAATCTAATGGGGAGCATACTCAAATACCTTCACATATCCTCTCCTCTCTGGCTTCCACGCATTGCTAAAATAGTGAGAACATGCATTAGAGAAGAGCTGATGGAGCTAAAGCAGGATTCTACATACAGTGGGCTTTAGGGTGGAGGCCTTGGAGGATAACCAAGATATGATTAAAGAAGATGTGACATCCATACAAGAAACCACTGAACAGCAATCAGAGCAGATACTGGCTTTGCAAGATAAAATGGAGGACATGGAGAATAGGAGTAGAAGGAAAAATGTAAGAATTAGAGGCACCCCAGAATCGGTCCTCCCTAAGGACTTCCCAGTATATCTGCCAGCTTTATTTCATCACCTATTGGACGACCCTAATGCAGCTAACATACAGTGGGTGAGGGCCCACAGGGCGCTGCGGCCCAAACCCCCTGATGCAGCACCCCCAGAGACATCATTATTACATTTAAAAACTTCCAAGAAAAGGAAAATATTATGGCCGCATCGCGGAAAAAACAACCTGTCAGATTCCGAGGTGTGGTCCTACAATTTTACGCTGACCTAGCAGTCCGCACTTTGCAACGAAGAAAAGAACTATCTCCACTAACAACGATTCTTAGAAATAAGAGGATCCCGTATAGATGTGGATTCCCATTTCAACTCATGGTTATCCATAATAACAGAAGGATCACCTGCTCGAGTCCACAAGAAGTACCACAGTTTTGTAAATTGCTCGACCTGGACCCCCCTCTCATATCATCTATTCAGCAGGAGCAACCGATGGAGAGAGCAAAATCCCAAGCACAGAAGAAAAAGGAGACATGGAACACTATACAACCTCAAAAAAAAAGTAGACTCTCTCAAGGACAGAACTCTAAAGCCATAACCTCGCAGCGAGAGGGGATGGGGTCCCCTACTTCATCTAAGGATGAAGAGGACTCAGAACCAGAATCACCCTGAATGAGACCATTTGGGTTCGTGAGTAAAATTGTTTAATGTGTGATATTATTCCATGAATCTGTTTATCGCCTAGCGGCGTAGATTCCTAGGATCTTATAGAGAGACTTCTGTCTTAGAAATTTATAGAGGATACTTTTGTTGGCCACCTAGATGACAAAATTGTGTTATCCGGTGTAACTAATGCATAGTAATAGAGATAAGAATATTCACGGTTTCTCTAGGATACCCCTGAGTTTGTATTCTTAGAAAACGGACGCTAATTATTAGATGTTTATTGTTAAGACATTTGTTATTATTTGTATTATTTTATGTTTTCAATGCAGGTTTCATATTTTCAGGTTTCTCCTCCACTCAAAATGATACAGGATATATGTATGTGCAGTATTTCAGTTTTGGTTTAGTTATAAATGACAGGTACCACATTAGGCATATACTATCATGACGCGCACCCTACAAATAATCTCACAAAATGTTAGGGGATTTAACTCGCCTAACAAGCACTCTATGGCGTTGCTTGACCTATCTAGAAGGAGAGCAGATATTTTGTTTCTGCAGGAGACGCATTTTAGAAAACAAAGAACCTAAATATTTAGGCCCCCACTACACTCAGCATTATCATAACTCAGATTCATAGAAAAAGAGAAGGGTTAGCATTTTATTTCATAGGAACATAGCCTTCCATCACGTACATACCACCAAAGATACTGAAGGGTGGTTTCTGGGAATTTTCGGGCTTCTGTATGGAACCCCAGTTTCATTAATCAACATATATGCTCCAAATGTTCAGCATATCCCATTTTTTCGTAAAATGTTCCAGAAATTAGTAGATATGGCCAAAGGAATTGTAATATTTGGGGGAGATTTTAATTTTCCCCTCCAACCACTAAAAGATAGCTCAAATGTCAATATTTTTATGGAAGAATTTAAGGGAACACAATCTTTATGACTCCTGGAGATAAATTCATGGAGACAGGATTGTTTACACATTCTTTTCAGCCCCAACAAAAATGTACAGCAGGTTTGACTACTTTTTTGTTAACCAAGCTGGTCTTGCACACCTTTCGAACTCCCAAATCAAAGCTACCACGTGGTCTGACCATTCTGCAGTATTGCTTTCTTTAAACTGGCCCAACTCTAGGAATACTGAATTTGTATGGAAGTTAGATTATACAATACTACATAAGACTGAACACGCAGACGCACTAACACAATCCCTCCAGGAATTTTTTGCAATTAATAATACCCCTGACATTAAAATCTCCACTCTATGGGAAACACATAAGTGTTATATGAGAGGTGAGTTCATAAAAATTAGGGCACAATCCAAGAAGATAGCTCGCTTAAAATATACTGAATTAGCTGAATCACTATCTAAATTGGACCTCCAACATAAAAAAACGCCTACTGACCCCCAAATTTTAATGGATTTAATGAGAACGAGAAACCAATTGAAAACTCTTTTAGCACAAGAACAACAGGGTATCACTCAAAGTTAAACAAATTTTTTTCTATGAAGGTAATAGGGCAGGAAAATTATTGGCCAGAGCTCTTAAAAGAAGAAAATTAAAATCATATATTCACCATCTGATCACCCCTCAAAAACAAAAAATACAAACTACCCCAGAAATAGGTACACAATTCCAAGAATACTACCTCAAACTATATAATATTGCTTTTGATGACTCTAAATCTTTTGAAGATTCAGATCTAGAACATTACTTACAGAATTGCACCCTGCCTTCCCTGACTCTCGAACAGAGAGCTGAGTTAGACTTACCCATCACCCACCAAGAAATTCTTAGAGGACTTAAGGAAATGAATAAGGGTAAAAGCCCAGGCCCAGATGGTTTTTCTGTTAATTACTATCAACTCTTTAAAGATATTCTGGCCCCTTTTCTTCTACAACTTTTTAATGAGGCGGGCGAGGGGAACCCCTTTTCTCAAAACATGGTAGAGGCCCACATAACAATGATACCTAAACCTGATAAACCCCCCACTACCCCATCAAATTTTAGCCCTATCTCCTTGCTCAATGTAGATGTCAAGCTATATGCTAAGATTATTGCTTCCCGTATAAACTACTCCCTACATTAATGCATGTAAATCAGGCGGGCTTTACCCCCCTTCGTGAGGCAAGGGATAATACAATAAAATTGCTCAACCTTCTCGACTACGTCACAGACACTAAGACACCAACTATAATTCTATCAATAGATGCCGAAAAGGCTTTTGATAGATTAAATTGGAAGTTCCTAAAGGCCACCCTATATAAGTTTGGATTTGGCCAAACTATAGTTGAAAAAATATTTGCATTGTATAATTTTCCCTCTGCTAGAATTAGATCAAACAATTTTTTAACCCCCTCAATAACTATCACCAATGGTACAAGGCAGGGTTGCCCACTCTCGCCTCTATTGTTTGTCCTGGCAATGGAGATTCTGGCAACCAGAATCCGGCAAAACACAGATATAAAAGGTATTGAGATTCAAGGTAATCAGTATAAAATAGCACTATATGCTGATGACGTGATGCTCACATTAACATCCCCTGCCACGTCGCTTACAGAATTATCTTCAGAACTTTCAAATTATGGCAAGTATTCCTTTTTCAAAATTAATGAAACCAAGTCGGAATTCATCAGCCTTTATAATCCTTCCGGTCTGGTGGATAAAATACAAACAGACTTTGGGTATAACCACAATACTAAATCAATTAAATATTTGGGTATCCAAATCCCTGAAAACAAATAATTGATATTCTCATTAAACTACCTTCCATTATTACAGACAGTCAGAAAGGAACTACATGACTGGAAACATAAACCAATATCTTGGCTAGGTCATATAAACTCAATAAAAATGATGGAACTTCCCAAAATATTATACACATTCCAAGCCCTCCCTATACAGCTTCCTGACTCATATGTGCTCCTTACAAAAGGTCCTCAACTCCTATCTGGTCTGAACATATGATAAGAGTTCCTATGCACACGATGTATATGTCTAAAGATAGAGGAGGATTTGGGGCCCCTATTATAGTATTTTATAGGTTAGCAGCACAGCTTGTAAGACTTATAGACTGGTGCAAAAATGGCATAAATAAGGAGTGGATCGAGCTAGAGCACTCATTAGCCTCTTTTCCTAACTTAGGTAGCGCTTGCTGGGTACCCCCAGCAGAATAAAAATATATTACATCAATGTCCTCACTTACAAAAGAAACTCTTAAATCTTGTAACTATGTTCTCAAGCATTTCCCTTCTATATCATCCAACCCCTCCCCCTTGTCCCCAATTTTTCAAATAAAGTACCAAAGTTTAGGTAAATCTGAGGGCACAATCCATACATTAATTCCATTTTGTAAGGTTTTAAGGGGGAGCACCCTATGTACAAAAGAAGAGCTAACCAAACTGAATATTGACCATTTAAGCAACCACCCTGATAAGCAACAAATGCTTAGATCACGCACACCATTAGAAAACATATGTTTCCTACAAATGGCAACTAAGGGCCATCTATCCATGGCCTACCGACAATTATTAAATTACCACTCATGCAAGTTACCCTCATATACAGATCTAAACTCCCCACTCGTAGAAAAAGATTGGCTTGCCATGATTAAAATCATGAACTCCTCCACCACATCTATGAGATTTAGGGAGACAAACATGAAGTTATTAAGTAGGTGGTATCTAACACCGCATAGGTTATCTCAGATCTACCCTAACACACAAGCTTTATGTTGGAGAAATTGTGGTCAGACAGGTACACTGTTCCATGTGTGGTGGCATTGTCCAAAAATACAAGAGTTCTGGAGATTGGTGACCTCTGAGATCCGCAAAGTCACTCATCATGACATATCCTTAGATCCACAGACGTGTTTATTCCACAAACCAACCAAGATTAGATGTAGGTTTAGAGCGGTAATACTGAATATAATGCTAAACTGTGCTAAGCAGTTAATTCCAAGACGGTGGAAAAGTCTAGATATTCCATCTAGAGAGGAATGGATAAATTCCATAACTTTAACATTATCCTTGGAAAAATATCATTATGGTTTGGCGCATAAATTGGAAGAATATTACTCAATTGTGTTTATTTGGGAAGAATACTTGTACGCTGAGAAAGCAATGAGCGCACGATATCTTAGACATTGAATTTTTGTATTTTCTTTTCTTTCAAAAAAAAGAAAAAAAGAAAAATACCAACTCTGTGTGTATGTACATACTTGAATCAATAGAATCATATTGCTGATGTATTGTTTATGTAACAGCTGAAACCTGAATTGTATTGTTGCATTACAACTGTTATTGTTTTGATTTATATCAATAAAGAAAACTTTAAAAAATAGTAATAAAAAAAAAAATATATGGGAATATATGGGAACAGTAGAAAGTATAGTTACATGTTTCTTAACCTGTCACTCATATATGTATTATAGCAGGAAATAATAACATACATAAATCCTTTCTGAGAAGAAATACAATTATAAATTACAAAAAGCAACAAAATAATACAGTACTAATTGGCACCTATACTGACATATGTTGTTGATATAAAGTGCTAGGGAAAAATAATTAAGGATATTTAGAAAAATTATATTTAAAAGTTATACAGAAAAATATAAAAATAAATATATATATATATATATATATATATATATATACATACATATATATATATATATATATATATATAAAACCCTAGCTCCTAATGTATAATTATAATAGTGTGTATCTTCCTAGTGCAATATCATGGGAATCACTAAACTAATATAATATAATATATATAGGGGATCACTTAGTAGAATGGGACCAAATGTCATTCTACCCTACCTATGCCAGTAATTGATTATATCAAACTCTGAGTTGAATCCTGTGGGTAGCAGGCTACCGAGCTTGTGAATCCAGTAAATTTCTTGTCTAGATAAAATATGAAATTTATCACCCCCTCGCGGGGGGTTTACAATTTGCTCAATAGCCTGCCACCTGAAGGTACGCAAATCACCACCATGTACCTCCAAAAAGTGTTTGAATAGAGCTGAAATGGCTTGATCATTGGTTACATAGGAGAGATGTTCTTTGATACGAGTCCCCACCTCTCTTGTCGTTCGACCTACATATTGTCGGGCACATTCTGTGCACTCTATAAGGTACACCACATATTTATTGCCACACTTTACACACCCTTTGGTTTCAAATACTTCTGTTGTGGTTGCTGAAATAAAAGTAGTAGATGTATTTATGTGGTCACACGACCTACACAATCGTTTGCCACATTTAAAAGTGCCATTAAAGTGAAGCCAAGAGCTTCTGCTTTTTTCTCTTTTGAGCATGCTAGGGGATAATAAGTTGCCCAAAGTTAAATTTCTTTATACACGAAATTACATATATCGTTGATGATATTGCACAACTTAGTATCTCCTCTCAAAATAGGTAAATTCTTTCTAATCACATTACATACCTGATAATATTGGTTCGAGTATGTCGTTACCATAGTAGGTTTTGTCATAGTACCTGTACTTCTTGTGATTTTCTTGTCCCCATATGCATACAGTTCTCTCCTATCCATTTGACTTACTTCTGTATAAGATCTCTTAACTAGTTTTTTGGGGTAATGTCTGTTAATAAGTCTCTCACTAAGATCCTCACTTTCTTCCTGGAAATCTTCATATGGAGTACAATTACGCCTAACTCTCATAAATTGGCTCTTTGCAATTCCTCTGAATACATGCCCAGGATGACTACTGTGGGCATGTGAGTATTGCCTGAGATTGGTTTTCTGAAGAAAGTAGAATATATTTTCTTAGATTGATAATCAGATGTTAGTGTGACATCCAAAAAGTTTATGGACTTTTTGTTCCATTCAAAAGTAAACTTAAGTCCTACTTCATTAGTATTGAGATGATCTACAAATGCCTGAGCCTGTAAATAATCTGAGGACCAAATTATCAACAGATCATCTATGAAACGCATATATTTCACCATGAAGAGGAAAAGATGTTGCTATCTCCATAGACGTGGAACCGCTCCCACCACCCCATAAAGAGGTTCCACGCCTCTGGAGATAGCAATCATCATTGAACATGAAAAAATTGTGTTGCAATAAGAATTCAATTGCACGAATCAAAAAATTCCTATGATCTTGAGGAATTGTAGTATAATGATCCAAGAAAAAAGAAACTGCCTTTATACCAAATGTATGAGGTATAGTGGAATATAGGGAGACCACATCAATGGTCAGCCAACTATATTCTGGTTCCCAATTGATTCTTTCTAATTTGGACAATGTATGTGCAGTGTCACATAAGTAGCTGGGCAAACACTGAACCAAAGGTTGAAGATAATCGTCCACCCATTTAGACAGTGGTTCTAAAAGAGAACCTATACCTGCCACTATGGGTCTGCCTTGTACATTTATCAAACTCTTGTGAACCTTAGGAAAATGGTGGAAGATGGGCATTACTGGGCTATGTACCACAAGGCAATCAAAGGTCCGCTGATCAATGTTGCCCATCTCCACACCATCATCCAAAAGACTCTCAAGTAAATCCTTAAAGTGTGTTGTGGGATTCCTGGGTAATAATAAGTAGGCCTCGGGATCTTGAAGTTGCCTGAGGGCTTCATTCACATATGTACTTTTATCCAGGATAACCAAACTGCCACCCTTGTCCGGCATTCGGATGACTATATGTTGGTTGTTCTGAAGTTCAGTAATGGCATCCCTTTCTCTCCTAGATAGATTAGAAGCTTTACCCTTCTGTGATTTTGAAAGAAGGGTAAGATCTTCCACTACCCTTTTGTGAAAGACCTCTAGGCTCTTACCTCGTTTGTAGTGGATAAAAGTTTGAACGGGACTTAAGTGTATGCTTTACCTTTCCACTAGTCCTAGTAGTTCTTATTTCCCCCTCTGTAGATAGGTCTTCTAGGCTAGTGAGAGCACACACATCCATGAAAGACATATCATCATAGTTGGGCATATTAGATGCATCTACTGTGTGTATGTTTGTCACAGTATCTACATCTAAAAAGTGTTTTCTAAGAGTTAGATCTCTCACTAGCCTATTGATGTCAAGAATAGTTTGGAAAAGGTCAAAGTTACGTGAAGGCACAAAACCTAATCCGGAACTTAAGACTCTTTTCTCAGTGTCTGACAAGATGTGTGAGGAGAGGTTAATAACTGTGTTATCTACTGATAGTGATGTCTCTGCACCCTCCGGTTTTCTCTCACTGGGTATATCTGCTGTTGTTCTATTAGAGGTGTTGATATTCTCTGCATAGATCCTCTCCCCCCTCCCCTGCAAAACATAAATTATGCTTACCTGATAATTTTATTTCCATCGTGGGGAGGAGAGTCCACGGCTTCATTCATTACTTTTGGGAATAAAGAACCTGGCCACCAGGAGGAGGCAAAGACACCCCAGCCAAAGGTTTAAATACCTCCCCCACTCCCCTCGTCATTCTGCCGAGGGAACAGGGAACAGTAGGAGAAATATCAGGGTATAAGTGGTGCCAGAAGATAAATTTAGGTCCGCCCACCGGAGTTACGGGCGGGAGCCGGGGACTCTCCTCCCCACAATGGAAATAAAATTATCAGGTAAGCATAATTTATGTTTCCAATCTAAAGGGGAGAAGAGTCCACGGGTTCATTCATTACTTTTTGGAAATATATACCAAAGCTTTAGAAGACACAATGAAACCGGGAGGGTAAAAAGGCAGACCCTAATCTGAGGGCACCACAGCCTGTAAAACCTCTCCCCCAAAAAACAGCTTCCACAGAAGCAAAAACGTCAAATTTATAAAACTTTGTAAAAGTGTGTAAGGAGGACCAGGCCTTACAAATCTGCTCCATAAAGGCCTTATTCTTGAAGGCCCAAGACGAGCCCACAGCTCTAGTTGAATGAGCCGTGATTCTCTGAGGAGGCTTATGTCCCACTGTCTCATAGGCCAAGCGAATCAAGCTCCTCAACCAAAAGGACAAAGAAGAAGAAAAGGCCCTCTGCCCCTTGCACTTCCCGGAATACACCACAAAAAGAGATGTAGACTGACTGAAATCCTTCGTAGCCTGAAGATAGAACTTCAAGGCACGAACCACATCCAGCTTATGAAGTAACCTCTACTTGGAAGAAGAGTTGGGACACAAAGAAGGAACAATTATTTCCTCATTGATGTTACGGTTAGACACCACCTTGGGAAGAAACCCCAAACCGTTGCGAAGAACAGCCTTATCCGCATGAAAAACCAGATAAGGAGGCTCGAATTGCAAAGCAGCAAGCTCAGATACTCTGCGTGCCGATGCGATAGCCAACAGGAACCTTCCAAGACAGAATCTTAATGTCAATAGAATGCATAGGCTCAAACTGAACCCTCTGCAATACCTTAAGGACCAAGTTTAAGCTCCATGGAGGAGCAGACTGCCTAAAGAGAGGCCTGATTCTAGACAGAGCCTGAACAAAAGATTGAATGTCAGGAAGCTCAGCGAGTCTCCTGTGCATCAAAACTGATAATGCCGAAATCTGTCCCTTTAAAGAACTGGCAGCAAGACCCTTCTCCAAACTTTCTTGGAGAAAAGGAAGAATCCTGGAATGTGGATTGCTGAGAGCGAGCAGCTGTGGGACTCATTGCTAGGGAGCTCCTCGTTCCCCCTGATGGTTGATGTAAATCATTGAGGTAAAGTTGTCGGTCTGGAATCTGAAGAAGCTGAATGACCCCAGAAGAGGCCACGCCCTCAGAGCGTTGTAAATTGCTTGAAGCTCCAGAACAAACAGCTCCCCATCCTACCAGACTCGCGTCCGTGGTCACAATCTCCCAGGACAATCTCAAGAAGGATGTCCCGGACGGATCCACCAAGAGAGGGAGTCCCTGTTCCGAGCATCCATGGTTATCTTCTGTGATAGATCTGAATGATCGCCGTTCCACTGTCTCAACATGCACAATTGAAGAGGTCTGAGATGGAACCTGGCGAAAGGGATGACGTCTATGCTGGAAACCATGAGCCTGATCATCTCCATACACTGAGCCACCGAAGGGCAAGACAGGTGGACGCAATCTTCCTGCGTCATTGCTCTGTGAGAAATATTTTTATGGACATAGAGTCTGTTATCGTGCCCAAGAACTCCACCCTGTTGCTGGGAACCAGGGAACTCTTTCCTGAGTTGATCTTCCAACCGTGAGATTGGAGCAATAAAAGAAGAGCCCTCGAATGATCCTCGACAAGGATGAACGACGGCGCCTGGACTAGGATGTTGTCCAAATAGGGCGCCACAGCAAAGCCCCTGGATCTGGCCACTGCAAGAAGCGCCCCCAGAACCTTCATGAAGACTCTTGAGGGCCGTCGCCAGACCGAAGGGAAGGGCCAGAAACTGGTGTTGGGCCAGAAACGCAAATCTTAGGAACTTGAAGTGGTCCCTGTGAATTTGAACATGAAGGTAAGCATCCTTCAAGTCTATTGTCGTCATGAACTGTCCCTCTTGAGCTAGGGGCAGAATAGATCTGATCGTTTCCATTTTGAACAATGGAACAGCCAGAAACTTGTTTAAACACTTTAGGTCCAGAATTGGGCGGAACGTGCCCTCCCGAGAAGAGATTTGAATAGTACCCTAGACCCCTTTCTGTTCGGGGTACTGGTAAGATGACACCCAGAGAGGAGAGATCCCTCACACATTCTAGAAAAGCCAGGTTTGACAGGAGGAATCTACCCCTGGGCGGGTGGGACCTGAACCCTATCCTGTAACCCTGGGCGACAACCTCCAGAAGCCAAGGGTCCTGTATGTCCTGCAACCAGGCTTCGGAGAAGAGAGACAATCTGCCCCCTACTTGGTCCGGAGACCAGTCGGGTTCGCCCTTTAAAGCCGATTTAGTCTTGGCAGGCTTCTTGTTCTGCTTGGCCGTGTTCCAAGACTGAGCAGGCTTCCAAGTTCCCTTGGACTGATCCTCTTTCGCAGCGGGCTGCTGGCGCTGGGCCTTGCCCGCGCGAAAGGGACAAAAAGTAGATCCTTTAGGCTTAGCCTTCTTATCCTGCGGTAGGAAAGCTACCTTGCCTCCCTTAACCGTGGATATGATCGAATCCAATCCTGGACTGAACAGAATCTTTCCTTGAAAAGGCAGGGACAACAGCCTCGACTTAGAGGTCATGTCCGCAGACCAAGACATTAGCCACAGAGCCCTGCAAGCTAAAATGGAGAATCCTGAAACCCTTGGGTTCAGGCAAATAATTTGCATATTGGCATCACAAATGAAAGAATTGGCGACCTTCAAGGCCTTAATCTTATCTTGTATCTCGTCGATGGAAGTCTCCCTCTCGACCATATCACACAGTGATTCACACCAATATGTTGCAGCTCCGGCAAACGCGGCTACAGACGCTGCCGTGTGAAAAACAAACCCCGTGTGCTGAAACATTTTCCTTAACATGTTTTTCAACTTTTTATCTATGGGCTCTTTAAATGAACTATCCTCGAGAGGAAAAGTCGTCCGCTTCACGAGCGTAGAGATAGCACCATCCGCCTTAGGGACAGTCCCCCACAGCTCGAGCTGAGAGTCCGGAACGGGGAACAGTTTCTTAAAGGAAAAAGGGGAAAAGGAAGAACCTAATCGATCCCATTCATTCTTTATAATAATAGCCATCTTAACAGGAATTGGAAAGGGGAAAGGTCTGAGGCACCACCCTGTCTTCTTATACCTTATCAAGCTTAGGAATCAAAGGTTGCTCTGGAAGCTTCAGTTGCGGAACCTCCAGAGTAGCAAGCACTTGCTTCAACAAAAAGCATAAATTCTCTATCCTAAACCTAAGTCAGGCTCCTCCATCTCCGGAGGATGATATGACATGGACTCCGACCCAGAAGGAGCCTCCTCCGAAGAGTCGGAGTGGGCCTCGTCATTGTATAATGCCTCTGATATTTCATAGGCGTAGACAACCCGGGCCGCCATGATACACCCTACGCTTGCACTTAGCAGAACGTGGTAAGGCACGGATCACTTTCGATACCGCCGTTTGAAGTTGATCCGCAAAATCTGACGGCCAACAAATCTCTCCCATAGGAGTAATGGTTGGACCCTGGGGAGCTGCGTGTGCACTCGGAGATTAAAGAAGGGAACGTACCTCACGGAACGGAGAACCCTCAAAGGCGGACGGCTCAGTAGTACTAGACATCCCTTTAGTTTTAGATGTCGCAACTTTATCAAGGCATGTGGAACATAGTTGAGCAGGCTGATCTACAAGAACCTCTTCACAATAAACACCGGAATGAGACTTTGTTAAAGAGGGAGTACCCTCTAACGCGTCAGAATCCTCCTTAGCATGCGCTTTTATTATGGACTAGACTAGCTAAATAAACGGGCACCTTTATAGCCTCCAATTGCCGGGGCACTCACCACCTCCTATGACCCGGACTACAGAAACTGCTTTGTCTCCCATGCTGCTGATCAACAGAGAAAGTTGAGACCGACACACCCGGTCACCTGGGATGGCTCGCAGGACCACCCCTGCATTAAGGAGAAAACGCACCAAAACCGGCCGCACAAATACTCCCGGACGTCAACCTGAAGTTTCACCATTGCAAGAGCAATAATTACCTTACTAGGTATATTAACCATTGATTCCATAAGATAAAGGCACCACACTGTGACCCTGTCTTCTGTGTTATCATTGTGTATAAAAAATGAAACAATCTTACCAAAATCAATGCCGTGGAACAAGAACACAGCCCTTTAAGTGTGACAGGTAGAAGCATCGCTCCTGACATGGACTTGAGTGCAGAAAGCAGGCAGCGAAACTCGTCAATGCTGATTGCTTGTGGAGCTGTTAATATGAGTCGGAATGGTTTCACAGAAAGACTCTCCCTGCATCTCCGGACTCTAACTTTCACCCATGCTCTCACTGAGAGGCTGAAAGGACTACTTAAAGGGACACTGAACCCAAAATTTTTATTTTGTGATTCAGATAGAGCATGCATTTTTAAGCAACTTTCTAATTTACTCCTATTATCAAATTGTCTTTATTCTCTTGGTATCTTTATTTGAAATGCAAGAATCTAAGTTTAGATGCCGGCCCATTTTGGTGAACAACCTGGGTTGTCCTTGCTGATTGGTGGAAAAAAAAAACAGAATTTATGCTTACCTGATAAATTACTTTCTCCAACGGTGTGTCCGGTCCACGGCGTCATCCATTACTTGTGGGAATATTCTCTTCCCCAACAGGAAATGGCAAAGAGCACAGCAAAAGCTGTCCATATAGCCCCTCCTCAGGCTCCGCCCCCCAGTCATTCGACCGACGGTTAGGAGAAAAAAAGGAGAAACTATAGGGTGCCGTGGTGACTGTAGTGTATAGAGAAAAAAATTGATCAAACCTGATTAAAAAAACAGGGCGGGCCGTGGACCGGACACACCGTTGGAGAAAGTAATTTATCAGGTAAGCATAAATTCTGTTTTCTCCAACATTGGTGTGTCCGGTCCACGGCGTCATCCATTACTTGTGGGAACCAATACCAAAGCTTTAGGACACGGATGAAGGGAGGGAGCAAATCAGGTTACCTAAATGGAAGGCACCACGGCTTGCAAAACCTTTCTCCCAAAAATAGCCTCCGAAGAAGCATAAGTATCAAATTTGTAGAATTTGGCAAACGTGTGCAGAGAAGACCAAGTCGCTGCCTTACATATCTGATCAACAGAAGCCTCGTTCTTGAAGGCCCATGTGGAAGCCACAGCCCTAGTAGAGTGAGCTGTGATTCGTTCAGGAGGCTGCCGTCCGGCAGTCTCATAAGCCAATCGGATAATGCTTTTCAGCCAGAAAGAAAGAGAGGTAGCAGTAGCTTTTTGTCCTCTCCTCTTACCAGAATAAACGACAAACAAAGATGAGGTTTGTCTAAAATCCTTTGTTGCTTCTAAATAGAACTTTAAAGCACGGACTACATCTAAATTGTGTAACAAACGTTCCTTCTTTGAAACTGGTTTCGGACACAAAGAAGGAACAACTATTTCCTGGTTAATATTCTTGTTGGAAACAACTTTTGGAAGAAAACCAGAGGCTTAGTACGCAAAACAACCTTATCTGAATGGAACACCAGATAGGGTGGATCACACTGCAAAGCAGATAATTCAGAAACTCTTCTAGCAGAAGAAATAGCAACCAAAAACAGAACTTTCCAAGATAGTAACTTGATATCTACGGAATGTAAAGGTTCAAACGGAACCCCTTGAAGAACTGAAAGAACTAAATTTAGACTCCAAGGAGGAGTCATGGGTCTGTAGACAGGCTTGATTCTGACCAAAGCCTGTACAAAAGCTTGTACATCTGGCACAGCTGCCAGTCGTTTGTGTAACAAGACAGATAAAGCAGAAATCTGTCCCTTTAGAGAACTCGCTGACAACCCTTTATCCAAACCCTCTTGGAGAAAGGAAAGAATCTTAGGAATTTTAATTTTACTCTAGGAGAATCCCTTGGATTCACACCAACAGATATATTTTTTTCCATATTTTATGGTAAATCTTTCTAGTCACAGGTTTTCTGGCTTGGACCAGAGTATCAATCACTGAATTTGAAAATCCACGCTTGGATAAAATCAAGCGTTCAATTTCCAAGCAGTCAGCTGCAGAGAAACTAGATTTGGATGTTCGAATGGACCTTGTACTAGAAGATCCTGTCTCCAAGGTAGCTTCCATGGTGGAGCCGATGACATATTCACCAGGTCTGCATACCAAGTCCTGCGTGGCCACGCAGGAGCTATCAGAATCACAGAGGCCTTCTCCTGTTTGATCCTGGCTACGAGCCTGGGAAGGAGAGGAAACGTTGGAAACACATAAGCTAGGTTGAACGACCAAGGCGCCACTAATGCATCCACTAGAGTCGCCTTGGGATCCCTGGATCTGGACCCGTAGCAAGGAACCTTGAAGTTCTGACGGGACGCCATCAGATCCATGTCTGGAATGCCCCATAATTGGGTTAACTGGGCAAAGACCTCCGGATGGAGTTCCCACTCCCCCGGATGGAAAGTCTGACGACTCAAATAATCTGCCTCCCAGTTGTCTACTCCTGGGATGTGAATTGCAGATAGGTGGCAGGAGTGATCCTCCGCCCATTTGATGATCTTGGATACCTCTCTCATCGCCAAAGAACTCTTTGTTCCTCCCTGATGGTTGATGTAAGCTACAGTCGTCATGTTGTCCGACTGGAATCTTATGAATCCGGCCTTCGCTAGTTGAGGCCAAGCCCGGAGCGCATTGAATATCGCTCAGTTCCAGGATATTTATCGGGAGAAGGGACTCTTCCCGAGACCATAGACCCTGAGCTTTCAGGGAGTCCCAGACCGCGCCCTAGCCTAATAGACTGGCGTCGGTCGTGACAATGACCCACTCTGGTCTGCGGAAACTCATTCCCTGAGACAGGTGATCCTGAGTCAACCACCAATGGAGTGAGTCTCTGGTTACCTGGTCTACTTGAATCTGGGGAGACAAGTCTGCATAGTCCCCATTCCACTGATTGAGCATGCACAGTTGTAATGGTCTTAGATGAATTCGAGCAAAAGGAACTATGTCCATTGCTGCAACCATCAATCCTACTACTTCCATGCACTGAGCTATGGAAGGCTGCAGAATAGAGTGAAGAACTTGACAAGCGTTTAGAAGCTTTGACTTTCTGACCTCTGTCAGGAAGATCTTCATTTCTAAAGAATCTATTATTGTTCCCAAAAAGGGAACTCTTGTTGACGGAGATGGGGGAACTCTTTTCTACGTTCACCTTCCACCCGTGAGATCTGAGAAAGGCTAGAACAATGTCTGTATGAGCCTTTGCCTTGGAAAGAGACGACGCTTGAATTAGAATGTCGTCTAGATAAGGTGCCACTGCAATGCCCCTCGGTCTTAGAACCGCTAGAAGGGACCCTAGCACCTTTGTGAAAATTCTGGGAGCAGTGGCTAAACCGAATGGAAGAGCCACGAACTGGTAATGTTTGTCCAGAAAGGCGAACCTTAGGAACTGATGATGATCTTTGTGGAAAGGAATATGTAGGTACGCATCCTTTAAATCCACGGTAGTCATATTTACCCTCCTGGATTGTAGGTAAAATTGTTCGAATGGTTTCCATTTTGAACGATGGAACTCTGAGGAATTTGTTTAGAATTTTTAAATCCAGAATTGGTCTGAAAGTTCCCTCTTTTTTGGGAACTACAAACAGGTTTGAGTAAAACCCCTGACCTTGTTCCACAGTTGGAACTGAGTGTATCACTCCCATCTTTAACAGGTCTTCTACACAATGTAAGAATGCCTGTCTCTTTATTTGGTCTGAAGACAAGCGAGACATGTGGAACCTTCCCCTTGGGGGCAGTTCCTTGAATTCTAGAAGATAACCCTGAGAGACTATTTCTAGTGCCCAGGGATCCGGAACATCTCTTGCCCAAGCCTGAGCAAAGAGAGAGAGTCTGCCCCCTTCTAGATCCGGTCCTGGATCGGGGGCTACCCCTTCATGCTGTCTTGGTAGCAGCAGCAGGCTTCTTGGCCTGTTTACCCTTGTTCCAGCCTTGCATTGGTTTCCAAGCTGGTTTAGCCTGGGAAGCGTTACCCTCTTGTCTAGAGGCTGCAGAGTTAGAAGCCGGTCCGTTCCTGAAATTGCGAAAGGAACGAAAATTGGACTTATTCTTAGCCTTAAAAGGCCTATCCTGTGGGAGGGCATGGCCCTTCCCCCCCAGTGATGTCTGAAATAATTTCTTTCAATTCTGGCCCAAAAAGGGTCTTACCTTTGAAAGGGATATTAAGCAATTTTGTCTTGGAAGATACATCCGCCGACCAAGATTTTAGCCAGAGCGCTCTGCACGCCACAATTGCAAACCCTGAATTTTTTGCCGCTAATCTCGCTAATTGCAAAGCGGCATCTAAAATAAAGGAATTAGCTAACTTAAGTGCGTGAATTCTGTCCATGACTTCCTCATATGGAGTCTCCATATTAAGCGACTTTTCTAGTTCATCGAACCAGAAACACGCTGCCGTAGTGACAGGAATAATGCACGAAATAGGTTGGAGGAGGTAACCTTGCTGAACAAAAATCTTTTTAAGCAAACCCTCCAATTTTTTATCCATAGGATCTTTGAAAGCACAATTGTCCTCAATGGGAATAGTCGTGCGTTTGGCTAGGGTAGAAACTGCCCCCTCAACCTTAGGGACTGTTTGCCATGTGTCCTTCCTTGGGTCGACCATGGGGAACAGTTTCTTAAATATAGGAGGAGGGACAAAGGGTATGCCTGGTTTCTCCCACTCATTCACTATGTCCGCCACCCTTTTAGGGATCGGAAAGGCATCAGGGTGCACCGGGACCTCGAAGAATTTGTCCATCTTGCACAATTTTTCTGGAATGACCAAAGAGTCACAATCATCCAGAGTAGATAGCACCTCCTTAAGTAATGCGCAGAGATGCTCTAACTTAAATTTAAACGTCACAACATCAGGTTCTGCCTGTTGAGAAATTCTTCCTGAATCTGAAAGTTCTCCTTCCGACAAACCCTCCCTCACTGCCACTTCTGACTGGTGTGAGGGTATGACAGATAAACTATCGTCAGCGCCTTCTTGCTCCACTGTATTTAAAACGGAGCAATCACGCTTTCTCTGAAATGCTGGCATTTTGGATAAAATATTAGCTATGGAATTATCCATTACAGCCGTTAATTGTTGCATAGTAACAAGCATTAACGGCAGTAATGGATAGATGTACTAGGGGTCGCCTGCGCGGGCATAACTGGTGTAGACACAGAAGGAGAGGATGATGAACTATCCCCACTACCTTCATTTGAGGAATCATCTTGGGCAACCTTATTAAATGTGACAGTAGTCCTTACTTTGTCTGGACGCCATGGCACAATTATCACATACATTTGAAGGGGGGACCACCTTGGCCTCCATACATACAGAACATGCTCTATCTGAAGGTACAGACATGTTAGACAGGCTTAAACAGGCTAATAATGCAAAAAAAACGTTTTAAAACAAAACCGTTACTGTCTCTTTAAATTTTAAACAGAGCACACTTTATTTCTGAATGTGTGAAAAACTATGAAGGAAATATCCAATCTTTACCAAATTTTCACCACAGAGTCTTAATGCTTTAAAAGTATTGCACCCCAATTTTCAAACTTTTAACCCCTTAATTGAGGAAACCGGAGCCGTTTAATCAAATAACAATTTTTAACCCCACTACAGTCCCAGCCACAGCGTTTGCTGCGACTTCACCTGTCCTTAGGAGTTATACGATACCAAATTAAGCCTTCCAGGAACGTTTTCAATGATCACCAGACCCTCTCACATGCAGCTGCATGCACTGCATCCAAAAGAAACTGCGCAGTTATGGCGCGAAAATGAGGCTCTGCCTACTATAGTGAAAGGCCCCTCTGACTGGAAAGGTGTCTAAACAACTGCCTGGCGCCTAAAAACGTTCCCCCACAATAAAAGTTTTATAAATCACCTCAGATTACATAAAAAACTTAAATAAAGCAATTGATTTAGCCCACAAGAGTGTCAACCAGTGTATAGCCCATAATAAGCCTTCATTCTGTTAAGAGTCTAAGAAAATGGCTTACCGATCCCCTCTTCTAGCATTACACAGTCTTGTTAGAAAATGGACTAGTCATACCTTGAGCAGAAAAGACTGCTAACTGTTCCCCCCAACTGAAGTTCTCTGGGCTCAACAGTCCTGCGTGGGAACAGCATTTTATTTTAGTTACTGCTGCTAAAATCATACTCCTCTTTTAAACAGAACTCTTCATCCCTTTCTGTTTTAGAGTAAATAGTACAACCGGCACTATTTTAAAAGAACAAACTCTTGATAGCAGAATAAAAAACTACAACTAAACACCACATTACTCTTCACCATCTCAGTGGAGATGCTACTTGTTCAGAGTGGCAAAGAGAATGACTGGGGGGAGGAGCCTGAGGAGGGGCTATATGGACAGCTTTTGCTGTGCTCTTTGCCATTTCCTGTTGGGGAAGAGAATATTCCCACAAGTAATGGATGACGCCGTGGACCGGACACACCAATGTTGGAGAAATCCATCCACCAATCAAAAAGTGCTGTCCAGAGTTCTTAACCCAAAAAAGCTTAGATGGCTTTTATTTCAAATAAAGATAGCAAGAGAACAAAGAAAAATTGATGATAGGAGTAAATTAGAAAATTGCTTAAAATTGCATGCTCTATCTGAATCACAAAAGAAAAAAATTGGGTTCAGTGTCCCTTTAAAACTCTAGTCCCATTCCTAAGAGTACTACCCTCCATAAGAGACTACTCTGAATCTTCTGCACTTCTTCTCTGGGGTGTCTTTGCCTCCTCCTGGTGGCCAGGGTCTTTATTCCCAAATGTAATGAATGAAGTCGTGGACTCTCCTCCCCTTTAGATGGAAAGTAGTATATCTACGTCTTGAATTTGTCCGTGTACTAAGACATATCTACCCTTTGTCTGTGATTGTCTTTTTATGTGTGAATTGGAGGGATGAGTGAATCAGGATGGCTACTCCTCTCTGAGTCTGTAGTAGAGTGATATTGGTGTGTGAAATCTCTAGCCCAATATTTAGGTATCTGTGCTTTGAGAAAATGTGTTTCCTGGAGAAAAATTATGTTTGCGCTGAGTGTTTTTGTTTTATGGCTCATTGCTGTCCGTTTCTTGACAACCGTGTTAAGACCTCTCGCATAATGCGAGATTAGATTAATCCTAGGGGTAGTCATGGTTTATGAAGACGCATAGGATGATATACCAAAAGGTGGAAGTGTTGTGTCAGCGGGTGCTTCCTGAAGGGAATGATTTAATGATCTGAAAGTGAGTGTGATCTTTTGAGGAGATATCAGTAATTAATGTAGGTCTGTCATATCCTATGTTTGGTTCAACCTGCCATGTGGCCTTCCCTGAACCAATTAAGTTAAAAGTAGCTCTAGATAAATAGTTTGTGTACAGTGAAATAAGGAGGGAATACAATCATAACACATAAAAAAATATAAGAAGTAGAACACACGTAAAATTGCATAATACAACAAGAACAATTATTAGTAAGGTCTGAAGAACTAAATATAAACTAGTAGGAGGTAATCTAAATATACTACCTACCTTCTTAAGAAGTCTCATAGTCATTTTGTCCACTTTTGGGTAGAAGTACTTGAGTTGGAGTAAGAATTTTTTTTTTTTTTATCTTCTGCCAGTTTGATCTTTTGGATCTTATTTGAGGATGTGAGGTTTTGTTTGATGTTGTGGTGTCCGATTCTTCAGGTATTTCTGGTGCTTCTAGTCCCAGAAGGCCGCACATGTCTGGGATCTCTTTTATGGATTTAATTGTGGCCATTTTTCCATCTTTTTTTATATGCAAGGCTAGAGGGAACCTCCAACGACATGGGATTTGTTTTTTTCTCAACAGTGCAGTAAATGGTCAGAATGTATTGCGACTCTGCAGAGTGCGGATGCATAGATCTTGGAAGAATTGGACAATGTTACCTTGAAACTTGAAGGTAGGATTTCGTCTAGACGCAGTGAGAATTTTTTTCTGTCTGGAAATCTAAGGAACCTGACAATGATGTCTCTAGGCGGTTGGTCATCTCTAGGCCTGGCTCTTAGTGCTCTATGAGCTCTCTCTATTTGGTAAACCGTTTCATTAGGGTCTCCTGTAACTGCATAAAACAATTGTTGGAGATAGGAATGTAAGTCGTTGGAATTGACTGTTTCTGGAATCCCCTTGAGTCTTATGTTGGGTCTTCTATTTCGGTTTTACCATATCTTCAATCTTTTCTTGTAACTCTGAAATTTTTGTTGTGAAGAAAAAGCTTGCAAGATCATGGTTACATCTTCAACCAATGTGTCGTTTGTGGTTTCCAGAGTCTTGATTTCAGGAACCCATTTCAGCTATTTAGTTTTTTCTATGTTAGACTGGTGGTAACTGATGTTAATTTTATCCCAAAGCTTTTCAAATTATTTGCTATGTCTTGTTTGGACACAAGGTTTTGTAGGTCAGCCTTGGTTAATGGCGTATGATCATCAGTGCTAGACAGGGAGTTATTCTCCAATTCCACCTCTTATTCATTTTCTGCAACCTTATTTCCTTGGTGTTTTATTCTGTTTGGGAATTTTAAAGTATGTCTCCATGGGTACTGGTTTGTTTGATTTATCAGCTTTGTTCATCTTCCTAGCCGACATTATGATTTCCAAATGCTGCTGCGTTGCTGTAGGGTAGATTAATGGCGATATTGGTGTCTATATACAGTTTTCTTTGTATAGGCTTTGAAAGTCTGACAACTTGCTCTGTGTGGAGGTAAACACGTATTTCAAACTCTGGAATCTGGATTAGCAGGTACCTCCTCTCTGTGCGCAACCAGAGTTATCAGTATAGCTTATACATGGGGCAATCACAGTTCTATGTGAGCTTAAGTGCGTGGCCTTTGTGTCAGCACAGTAGATATGAGATCCTCTATTATGAGTAAATTACCCTTATGCTAATGTATTTTAAAGAACTTCTTCCAGTAGTAGATGATAAAGTGTACTCCAGATGTCTAGGAAGATTCCTTTAAGAGTGCTACTGCTCAGCGTACTAATGCCAGATTAATGTATAATGCATAGGGGTCTCCTTTAAAGCTGCTGCATCACATATTTATGTATATAACATGTGGATCTGTGTCTTCAAATCATGTGCGCAGATGTCTGGACAGTATAGGTTTGTTGTGGATATATGTGGCTTTCATTTGCTATATCTGCTTGCTACAACTCGTATGTACTTTTTGTTGATGCACTATATATATATATATATATATATATATATATATATATACACACACACACAAAGTTGTTAACTTGTAGGCCCATAAATCTTGATGCATGGCTTCAGTTCCCAAATTTATTGCCTCATTAAATCTGCTACCCTTCGTTTTATAGGCACTTCTTCAGAGCTCTGTCTGACATAGCTCATATGAGAGATCGCTGCTGCCAGCTGTTACAGAAGGGAGTAGCTGTCCAGATGTGCTGCATGGCTCCAACGACTGTGTGATAGGCCTCTTGATCCTCTCGCTAGTTGCGAGTATATGTATGACCTCAAGGAGGTGATGTTTTGCTGGGTAACTTTCCAGAGGCTTGATACCTTGTTTTTGACACTTTTTTGGGTCACATAGCAAGGCTAGATGCATCCTTCTCTTATGAGTCTGCACAGAGCTCAGAACTTACACGTCCATGTCTGCGCTCGGTCCAGCTCCGCCTCAGATACCTTTTTAATAGTTCTATTGATTAATGAATGTTCGTAGCCTTTTTGTAAGAATTGTGTTTCTGCTTCCTTTGCATAATCTTCATCCTCTGAGCACAATGGTTGAGCTCACCGCTGTAAGGACAGAATATGTTTTTAATGTTCTTAATTTTTAAAAGTGCAATTTTATGAGCGAGTCTTTAAATAAATATACAGTTTTACTGTTGAGTCGTGGGTTGCATTGCTCTTTCATTTGTCTTTTGCAGCATTAAGAAGCTGCAGCTTCCATCAATGATACTTCGTGATTAAACAATTGTCAGCACCACTGGAGCAAAGACCTCTAAAATAAGTTTAGAATTAAAGCAACCTGTGGACAATTATAAGTTGAGCAACTAAAAGGTACTGTGCAACATTTCTTATTGTAATACATGCATATTTTTTTTTTTTTTTTTTGGCTCCCATCCCCCCCCCCCCCTTTTCTTTTTATATATTGAAATGTGTTATTGGGAGCTTAAACTGTGAATAAAACATGGCTTCTCATAGGCTCAGTTCCTTTTAGTGTAAATAGTTAATCAATCAGTTGCTATTTCTTTGATAACAGAAAATAAATGCTTTGTGAATTGTTACTGTAAATATGTTGGTTATGACAGATTAGTTGCAATAAAAACAATCTACTGAAGCAAAAATATCCAAACTATCACAATGTTGGAGGAAAGGTGTAAGAATAGCTCCAGGGCTGGGCCCTTTGTACAGTCCAAGCATCAGTCCGTCCCACCCGTAGCTGCCTTGTCTTATTAGAGAAAATCACATAATTCCTTGTGCTTAGGTACATGAGCCAAGGGTCAGTAAGTTAAGGGAAGAATATGAATACATTCAGATATAACTTTTATGTATATGCATACATACATATCTAAATTTTTTTTTTATTATTATATTGAACTACTGTGATTGAAACTAGTAACATAGCATGGTATCTCATAAACCTAATTTCCTTCAGCGTAGTCAACCAATTATCCTGTTATTGTGTCTAAAGTAACAGAAAATAATTGCACTATATCACTATCACTATAAACGTGTTGGCAATGACAAGTTAGTGATAATATAAACAAACATCATAAACCAAAACATCCCATTTGTCCCAGTGTTCAAGAGATTGCGAGTACAGCTACAGGACAGGGTTCTTTTTACAGTCCAAATATCAGTCCGTCCTGCCTGTAGCTGCCCCCTCATATTAGAGAAAATGACATTATTCCCTGTGCACAGGTTAAATAAGCTAAGGGCAATTAAGCTAATAGGGGAATATGACACTTCCATGATGGCAATAAAGGGGTGGAAGGTGTTGTTTACTTATCTGTCTGGAAGTCAAAGCTGGGTTGTAGTTTCAAGTGGAGGAAGTTTCCCATTTCTGGGGTCTTTCAGGTGGTGCATAGTATGACAGTGGGTCAGGTCCTTTGTGGTAGGAATCCAGATTGAAATCAGTGGCCATCCCACACCTCGAGCCATCCCCGGTCCAGGATGTGCCACGAGCAGCTGCTCCTCCCGGAGGTCTAATCTGCAGGCCGAACGCCTGATTGAAGGCGCTAAGGTCATCCAGCGACCTGAAGATGCAGAGGTGCCTTCTTTAGATGCTATTATGCATGTGGGGAAGCCCCATCTGTACTGGATTTGCTGCTCCTTGAGGATGGAAGTAATATAGCGTAGGTCTCGCCTCTTTTGCAGTGTAGCAGGACATAAATCTGTATAAATTTGAATCTCTGTGCCTCAAATATTAGGGGGGCGTTGTTCCTGGAATGCTTTAGAATGTCTTCTTTGTCCTTGTATGAGAGTAATTTAATAATGATATCCCTAGGAGGGGCTCTGGCTGGTGGCTTGGGTCTGAGCGCCCTGTGTGGCTCTTTCAACTGGATCTCAGCTGCATTAGGAGTGTTTTTCAGATATTTAAACAGTTCTTGTATATATTGATTTAAGTCAGGCGGATTAACTGTCTCAGGTACTCCACGGAGCCTCAGGTTTATTACGCCTGCTCCTGTTTTCTAAATCCTCTATTCTGTCTGTGAGGCTTTGTACTGTTGTATCTTGTGACTGTATACTACTAGCTTGTTGTTGCAGGTCAGATCTGAGTTCTTTCCTGTACTTCCACCATTTGTGTGACCCTGTGATCCACTGCAGCTATATCTTTTTTCAATTCCCCAAATAACATTTTCACATCCATCATTGCTTCTTTAATGTCATTTTTGAAGATAGGTGCCTAATATCTTCTTGGTAACATAACTAGAGAAAATGTGGGTCTGCGCTAGAAGTTTGTACAGCTGCAGTCTGTTTGCTGGATTCAGTGGCCTCCCTAGTGGTATTTGTTTGGGTATCAGCTGCAATAAGGTAGTTCTCCAAACTAGAGGACTGAGAGCCCTTAGTTGATTTTGCAAGTCGTTTCTCTGGGACATACTGATAATAGGAAGGTAAACCTCACTATACTCCTGATTGCCTAATAAGCTTCTTGTGTGAGAGAGGCAGGCCTCGTGGGTAATATATTATTCTTTATTATCTTCTTCCCCCACTCTAGGAGCCTATTCTTTCAGTGAGGGAACAATGCAGCCCTGCAGTTAGGAATTTTTGTCACCTGAGGTCTAATGCAGGTTACACACATTAGCTGTCCCACTCCTCCTGGGCCCTGTTATTATTTGGTGTTCTCACCTGCTCTGCGTTGGTGCGGTTCTACCGGGACAGGGCAGATCTTCAAAATGCACCTCTAGGGCCTCCAATCTCTCTGTCGCACTTGGTTGGTGTTCAGGCTGTTTTCTCCAAGCCTCTCTGTGTTTTTAAACCGGTCTCTTGGGTTAGTGCGCGTGTGGCTAGGGAAGGGGCCCGCCGCACCACGCAGTGAGCCGTAGCGTAGCAGGCCTGTGTTGTATGCCGGTGTGATGTTCCCGGCACAAGGCGACCTCCGGTAAGATGCAAGACAGTCCCTGGTTCCGGGCGATATATGCCCGCGGGAAGGCAGCAGTGCAGTCACGTCGCGGTAAAACTCCGCGAACCAGGCTCACAGTTTGTCTTCACCCAGGGGGGGGTCTTTCTGATAGTAAGCGGTCTTCTTCTTCAAATATTAGTATCCGCTTGGGTTCAGGATTCGTTGTGTAGCAGAATTGGGGTTCTGACAGGTTTTGGGTTATTCAGGCTTTTCACATAGATGCACTGGGGCTTCAGAGCTAACTTAGCAAGCGGCCATCTACAAGTGCGGGGCCAAGCTCCGCCCCCCCTACATGCAGATTTTTTAAAGGACCATGTTCCTTTCAGTAACGGACATGTTTTTATAATCATTGTATACCTTTATGTTTTGAAACTAGAAACACGATATTAGCCACGCTACTTTGTATTTTCTGTATTTTGTTTAATATCCAAGGATCCTGAACAAATGTCTCCAAAGCCTCCCGAAAGAATGGGCTGATATGGGAGCCTTCATGTGGTCTTTGGAAGTTGGGGTAGACTTCTTTAACTTTGTTTTTGGACCAAGAAAATTAGGACTATCCTCTATCTTTAAAGCAATTGAAACTTCCCCACACTAAATCATGAATATTCTCAAGCCTGAAATAAAAGGACACCTCCTCTGCAACAGTAGGCAGGGTCCTGAGACTTGAAGACTACCATCAGAATAATTGTTCTCACAGTCAGACATCTTTCTTTAAAGGACCAGTCAACACTGTAGATTTGCATAATCAACACATGCATGATAAGAAGACAATGCAATAGAACTTAGTCTGAACTTCAAATGAGTAGTAGATTTTTGTTAAATAAATTGCAAAGTTATGTCTATTTCCACTCCCCCTGTATCATGTGACAGCCATCAGCCAATCACAAATGCATATACATATATACTGTGAATTCTTGCACATGCTCAGTAGGAGTTGGTGACTCAAAAGTGGTAAATATAAAAAGACTGTGCACATTTTGTTAATGGAAGTAAATTGGAAAGTTGTTTAAAATTGCATGCTCTATCTGAATAATGAAAGTTTAATTTTGACTTGAGTGTCCCTTTAATGGGTAACTTAGAGGGACTGTGCCTAAGGGTAGTCCCTGATGAGCTGAAGGCCAAAGAAGGACCAACTTAAAATCCTTGCAAACATCTGCGATTTACAGCTGGAGGCAAGCAAGCTAAAACCTCACTAATAGAGTGAATATAATCCAAGTTTTAGAGGAAATTCAGATGAAATCTCCTGGGAATAACTTTGATAGGTTAAAAACCCTTGAACACACTGAAGCGTAGTAAAACCCTGTTTAGGATTAGCAAAAGAACTCAGCACATGAGGTACAAAACTGAGCAGGGACACACACCTGAGAATCCTTTTCAAAGCAAACACAAATTGGAAAGGGTTAAAGTATAAGAAGATCTCCCTTCTAGATGTTCAGCTGATGGACCAGAGGCAATAAGCAGCAGCCGTTTGTTCCATAGCACCAGTACTGGGAATAGCTCAAGCAGTATTAGCAAAAATAGTTTACCCCGAAAAATTAACCCTCAATAGTAAAACAGTAACAAATAAAAGGTACTGTCAAATGAGGCTTACATAGCACATAAAGGGTTAAATACAATGTGTATCCCCCAATTTGAAGGCAAACTCTGATGTTCATGTACCCTACCACCTCCACCGGTCCTTGTAGCCTTCCTACTTGCTGAGAATGTTACAGCTACACAGAAACAGGAAATTATTAAAACACAGAAAAGGCGTGCTTAAGAGCATGCTAAAAACATAAATTATGCTTACCTGATAATTTAATTTCCACCTGTGGGAGGAAAGACCACTGCTTCATTCATTACTTGTGGGAATTAAGAACCTGGCCACCAGGAGGAGGCAAAGACACCCCAGCCAAAAGCTTAACTACCTCCCCCACTCCCCTCATCCCCCAGTTATTCTGCCGAGGGAACAAGGAACAGTAGGAGAAATATCAGGGTATAAATGGTGCCAAAAGATGCAAAATAAATTTAGGTCCGCACACAGGAGAAATGTGCGGTGGCAGTGACTCTCCTCCCACAGATGGAAAACATAATTTATGTAAGAACTTACCTGATAAAGTTCATTTCTTTCATATTAGCAAGAGTCCATGAGCTAGTGACAGTATGGGATATACATTCCTACCAGGAGGGGCAAAGTTTCCCAAACCTCAAAATGCCTATAAATACACCCCTCACCACACCCACAAATCAGTTTAACGAATAGCCAAGAAGTGGGGTGATAAGAAAAAAAGTGCGAAAGCATAAAAAATAAGGAATTGGAATAGTTGTGCTTTATACAAAAAAATCATAATCACCACAAAAAAAGGGTGGGTCTCATGGACTCTTGCTAATATGAAAGAGAATTAATTTATCAGGTAAGTTCTTACATAAATTATGTTTTCTTTCATGTAATTAGCAAGAGTCCATGAGCTAGTGACGTATGGGATAATAAATAACCCAAGATGTGGAACTTCCACTCCAAGAGTCACTAGAGAGGGGAGGGATAAAATAAAGACAGCCAATTCCGCTGAAAAAATAATCCACACCCCAAACAAAGTTTAAATCTTATAATGAAAAAAAACTGAAATTATAAGCAGAAGAATCAAACTGAAACAGCTGCCTGAAGTACTTTTCTACCAAAGACTGCTTCAGAAGAAGAAAACACATCAAAATTGGTAGAATTAGTAAAAGTATGCAAAGAAGACCAAGTTGCTGCTTTGCAAATCTGATCAACCGAAGCTTCATTCCTAAATGCCCAGGAAGTAGAAACTGACCTAGTCGAATGAGCTGTAATCCTTTGAGGCGGAATTCTACCCGACTCAACATAAGCATGATGAATCAAAGACTTTAACCAAGACGCCAAAGAAATGGCAGAGGCCTTCTGACCTTTCCTAGAACCAGAAAAGATAACAAATACACTAGAAGTCTTTCGGAAATCTTTAGTAGCTTCAACATAATATTTCAAAGCTCTTACTACATCCAAAGAATGTAACGATCTTTCCTTAGAATTCTTAGGATTAGGACACAATGAAGGAACCACAATCTTTCTACTAAGTGTTGTTAGCATTCACAACCTTAGGTAGAAAAATTTAAATGAAGTCCGCAACACCGCCTTATCCTGATGAAAAATCAGAAAAGGAGATTCACAAGAAAGAGCAGATAACTCAGAAACTCTTCTAGCAGAAGAGATGGCCAAAAGAAACTAAAACTTTCCAAGAAAGTAATTTAATATCCAGAGAATGCATAGGTTCAAAAGGAGGGAGCTTGTAGAGCTCCCAGAACCAAATTCAAACTCCAAGGAGGAGAAATTGACTTGATGACAGGTTTGATTACGAACCAAAGCCTGTACAAAACAATGAATATCAGGAAGATTAAGCAATCTTTCTGTGAAACAGCACAGAAAGGAGCACAAATTTGTCCTTTCAAGGAACTTGCAGACAAACCTTAATCCAGACCATCCTGAAGAAACTGTAAAATTCTAGGAATTCTAAAAGAATGCCAGGAAAAATGATGAGAAGAACACCAAGAAATGTAAGTCTTCCAGACTCGATAATATATCTTCCTAGACACAGATTTACAGCCAGTAACATAGTATTAATTAACGGAGTCAGAGAAACCTCTATGACTAAGAATCAAGCGTTCAATCTCCATACCTTCAAATTTAATGATTTGAGGCTCCTGACCGGAGAAAATGGGCCTTGAGATAGGTCTGGGCCTTAACGAAGTGTCCAAGGTTGGCAACTTGCCATCCGAAACGAGATCCGCATACCAAAACCTGTGAGGCCATGCTGGAGGCCACCAGCAGCACAAGACGAACGCTCCTTTAGAATCTTGGAAATCACTCTTGGAAGAAGAACTAGAGGCAGAAAGATATAGGCAGGATGATTACTTCCAAGGAAGCGACAATGCATCCACTGCCTCCGCTGAGGATCCCTGGATCTGCACAGATACCTGGGAAGTTTCTTGTTTAGATGAGAAGCCATCAGATCTATTTCTGGAAGACCCCAGATTGAGCATCTGAAGAAATACCTCTGGATGAATAGACCATTCGCCCGGATGCAACGTCTGGCGACTGAGATAATCCGCTTCCCAATTGTCTATACCTGGGATGTGAACCGCAGAAATTAGACAGGAGCTGGATTCCGCCCATACAAGTATTCAAGATACTTCTTTCATAGGCCATAGGACTGTGAGGTCCCCCCTTGATGATTGATATATGCCACGGTTGTGACATTGTCCGTCTGAAAACAAGATGAACGATTCCTCTCTTCAGAAGAGGCCACGACTGAAGAGCTCTGAAAATCGCACGGAGTTCCAAAATGTTGATTGGTAATCTCGCCTCCTGAGATTCCCAAACCCCCTGCGCTGTCTGAGACCCCCATACCGCTCCCCAACCTGTCAGACTCCGCATCTGTCAGATCACAGTCCAGGTTTGGAAGAACAAAAAAAGCCCCTTGAATTAAACGATGGTGATCTTCCACCACATCAGAGAGTGTCGTACAATCTGATTTAAAGATATTAACTGTGATATCTTTGTATAATCCCGTGCACCACTGTTTCAGCATACGAGCTGAAGAGGTCGCATGTGAAAACGAGCAAAGGGGGATCGCGTCCGATGCAGCAGTCATAAGACCTAGAATTTCCATGCATAAGCTACCGAAGGGAATGATTGAAAACCGAAGGTTTCGACAGGCTGAAATCAACTTCAGACGTCTCTTGTCCGTCAGAGACAAAGTCATGGACACTGAATCTAATTTGGAAACCTAAAAAGGTTACCCTTGTCTGAGGAATCAATGAACTCTTTGGTAAATTGATCCTCCAACCATGTTCTTGAAGAAACGACACAAGTCATTCGTATGAGATTCTGCTAAAATGTGAAGACTGAGCAAGTACCAAGATATCGTCCAAATAAGGAAATACCACAATACCCTGTTCTCTGATTACAGATAGAAGGGCACCGAGAACTTTTGAAAAAATCCTTGGAGCCGTTGCTAGGGCCCGAACGGCAAAGCCACAAATTGGGTAATGCTTGTCTAGGAAAGAGAATCTCAGAAACTGAAAATGATCTGAATGATCGGAATATGCAGATATGCGTCCTGCAAATCTATTGTGGACATATAATGCTCTTGCTGAACAAAAGGCCAGAATAGTCCTTATAGTTACCATTTTGAATGTTGGTGATTCTTACATAACGATTCAATATTTTTAAATCCAGAACTGGTCTGAAGGAATTCTCCTTCTTTGGTACAATGAATAGATTGAGTAAAACCCCAGCCCCTGTTCCAGAACTGGAACTGGCACAATTACTCCAGCCAACTCTAGATCTGAAACACATTTCAGAAATGCCTGAGCCTTCACTGGATTTATTGGAATGCGAGAAAGAATAAAATCTTCTTGCAGGTGGCCTTACCTTGAAACCAGATTCTGTACCCTTGTGAAACAATGTTCTGAATCCAAAGACTGGTGAATCGGGATTTGATCCAAATTTCTTTGAAAAATCGTAATCTGCCCCTACCCAGCTGCGCTGGGAATGAGGGCCCGCACCTTCATGTGGACTTGGGAGCTGGGCTTTGGCTTTCTAAAAGGCTTGGATTTATTCCATACTGGAGACGGTTTCCAAACAGAAACCGTTCCTTTAGGTGAAGGATCCGCTTCTGTTCCTTATTCTGACGAAAGGAACGAAGCGATTAGCAGGCCCTATATTTACCTTAATTTTTTATCCTGAGGTAAAAAAATTTCCTTTCCCCCAGTAACAGTTGAAATAGATAGAATCCAACTGAGAACCAAACAATATATTACCTTGGAAAGAAAGGGAAAGCAAATTTGACTTAGAAGACATATCAGCATTCCAAGTTTTAAGCCATAAAGCTCTTCTAGCTAGAATAGCTAAAGACATATACCTGACATCAACTCTGATGATATAAAAAAATGGGCATCACAAATAAAGTTATTAGCATGTTGAAGAAGTTTAACCCCTTAATGACCACAGCACTTTCCATTTTCTGTCCGTTTGGGACCAAGGCTATTTTTACATTTTTTGGGGTGTCTGTATTTAGCTGTAATTTTCATCTTACTCATTTACTGTACCCACACATATATATACCGTTTTTTCTCGGCCATTAAATGGACTTTCTAAAGATACCATTATTTTCATCATATCATATAATTTACAATAAACAAAATGATAAAATATGAGGAGGAAAAATGGAAAAAAACACACTTTTTCTAACTTGTGACCCCCAAAATCTGTTACATATCTAAAACCACCAAAAACACCCATGCTAAATAGTTTCTAAATTTTGTCCTGAGTTTAGAAATACCCAATGTTTACATGTTCTTTGCTTTTTTGCAAGTTATAGGGGCCATAAATACAAGTAGCACTTTGCTATTTCCGAAACCATTTTTCTTCCAAAATTAGCGCTAGTTACATTAGAACACTAATATCTTTCAGGAATCCCTCAATATCCTTGACATGTATATATTTTTTTTTAGTAGACATCCCAAAGTATTGATCTAGGCCAATTTTTGGTATATTTCATACCACCATTTCAACCGCCAAATGCGATCAAATACAAAAAAATCGTTCACTTTTTCACAAATTTTTTTCACAAACTTTCGTGTTTTCTCACTGAAATTATTTACAAACAACTTGTGCAATTATGGCATAAATGGTTGTAAATTCTTCTCTGGGATCCCCTTTGTTCAGAAATAGCAGACATATATGGTTTTGGCGTTGCCTTTTTGGTAATTAGAAGGCCGCTAAGAATGCCACTCGTGCGCACCACAAGTGTAATTATGCCCAGCAGTTAAGGGGTTAATTAGGGAGCTTTTAGGGAGCTTGTAGGGTTTAATTTTAGCTTTAGTGTAGTGTAGTAGACAACCCCAAGTATTTGATATAGGCACATTTTGGTATATTTTCATGCCACCATTTCACCGCCAAGAAGCGATCAAATTAAAAAAAAACGTAACATTTTTTCACATTTTAGGTTTTCTCACTGAAAATCTTTACAACAGCTTGTGCAATATGGCACAAATGGTTGTAAATGCTTGTCTGGGATCCCCTTTGTTCAGAAATAGCAGACATATATGACTTTGGCGTTGCTTTCTGGTAATTAAAAGGGCCGCTAAATCCTGCTTGCGCCTCACACGTGTATTAGCTAGCAGTGAAGGGGTTAATTATGGAGTTTGTAGGGGAGCTTGCAGGGTTAATTTTAGCTTTAGTGTAGAGATCAAGCCTCCCATCTGACACATCCCACCCCCTGATCCCTCCCAAACAGCTCCCTTCCCCTCCCCCACCCCACAATTGTCCCCGCCATCTTAAGTACTGGCAGAAAGTCTGCCAGTACTAAAAAAAAAGGGTTTTTAAAAAAAAATAATTTATTTTTAGCATACTTACATATGCTACTGTGTAGGATCCCCCTTAGAGCCCCCAACCGCCCTGATCCCCCCCAAAACCCGCTCTCTAAACCCTCCCCTTTGCCTTATTGGGGGCCATCTTGGGTACTGGGCAGCTGTCTGCCAGTACCCAGTTTGCAAATAAAAAGTGCTTGTTTTTGTTTTTTTGTTTATCTTTTTTTTCTGTAGTGTAGCTTCCCCAACCCCCCCCCCCCCCCCACACAAACCCCCACCACCTTCTGATCGTATTTTTTTTTTTTGACATTTTTGACTTTTTATTTCAGCATTTTCGTAGTGCAGGCGGTTTCCCACCCGCTCCCTCCCCGTGCACGCGCACCGCCCCCACCCTCCCGTGCACGCGCCCCGCGCCCCCTTCACATAACCAGGGCCATCGATGGCCGCCACCCGCCTCCCGGTCCGGCTCCCACCCACCAACGGCAGCAAGCCACCGATCTCCGGTGCATAGAGGGGCCACAGAGTGGCCATCTCTGCACCGATGGCTTAAAAAGGTTATTGCAGGATGCCTCCATATCGAGGCATCACTGCAATAACCGGAAAGCAGCTGGAAGCGAGCAGGATCGCTTCCAGCTGCTTTCCACACTGAGGACGAGCAAGGGTACGTTCTCAGGGCGTTAACTGCCTTTTTTCTGAGGACGTACCCTGCACGTCCTCAGTCGTTAGAGGGGTTAACAATGCTAAGGAGTAGTTAGTGATCTGACACTTGTTGCGCCAAAGCCTCCAACCAAAAAGTGGAGAGCTGCAGCAACATCAACCAAAGAAATAGCAGGCCTAAGAAGAGTACCTGAACATAAATAAGCTTTCCTTAGAAAGGAATCAAACTTCCTATCTAAAGGATCCTTAAAGGAAGTATCTATCTGCCGTAGGAGATAGTAGTACCTTAGCAAGAGTAGAGATAGCCCCATCAACTTTAGGGGATTTTGTCCCAAAACCTCTAATCTGTCAGATGGCACAGGATACAAGTTCTTAAATCTTTTAGAAGGAGTAAAAGAATTACCCAGATTATTCCATTCCCTAGAAATTACTTCAGAAATAGCATCAGGGACAGAAAAACCGCCGGAATAACTACAGGAGGTTTAAAAACCGAATTTAAAACGGCTTATAGAATTTAGTATCAAGAGGACAAGAATCCTCAATTTCTAAAGCGATTTAAAACTTCTTTAAGTAAAGAACGAATAAATTCAATTTAAATAAATATGAAGATTTATCAGTGTCAATATCGAGACAGAATCCTCTGAACCAGAAAAATCCTCATCAGAAACAGACAAATCAGAATGATGATGTTTCATTTAAAAATTCATCTGAGAAATGAAAGTTTTAAAAGACCTTTTACGCTTACTGTAAAGGAGGAATAACAGACATAGCCTTCCTAATAGATTTAGAAACAAAATCTCTTATATTAACAGGAACATCCTGTAGTATTAGATGTTGATGGGAACAGCAACAGGTAATGGAGATATTACTAATGGAAATTTTATCTGCATTAGCAAGTTTATCATGACAATTCATCACAACTACAGCCAGAGGAACAGATACCACAAGTTTACAACAAATGCACTTAACTTTGGTAGGGACCAGCATCAGGCAGCGTTTTTCCAGAAGTAGCTTCTAATCCAGGGGTCAATCTGAGACATCTTGCAATATGTAAGAGAAAAAACAACATATAAAGCAAAATCTATCAAATCCTTAAATGACAGTTTCAGGAATGGGAAAAAATGGCAATGAACAAGCCTCTATGTAACCAGAAGCAAAAGAAAAATGAGAAAAAAAGGGTGGAGACAAAAATGACGCCCACATTTTTTTAGCGCCAAAAATGACGCCCACATTATTGGGTGTCTAAATGCTTTTGGAGACAAGAATGACGCCACATCCGGTGACGCCGACAATTTTGGCGCAAAACACAAAAATATGACGCAATCACGAACAACTTCCGGGCGACAAGTATGACGCCGGAAATGACAAAGAATTTTTTTTGCGCCAAAAAAGTCTGCGCCAAGAATGACGCAATAAAATGAAGCATTTTTCAGCCCCCCGCAGCCTAACAGCCCACAGAGAAAAAAGTCAATTTAAAGGTAAGAAAAAAATTGATAATTCATATGCATTATCCCAAAAAATGAAACTGTCTGTCTGAATAAGGAATATTGATCATCCTGAATCAAGGCAAATAAATTAAACACAAATATTTAGAACTTTAACATAAAAGTGCCCAACCATAGCTTAGAGTGGTCACAAAAAATAAGATTTACTTACTCTCAGGACACCTCATCTACAAGTAGTAGAAAGCCAAACCAGTACTGAAACGAGAATCAGTAGGAGGTAATGGTAATAAGAAGTATATCGTTGATCTGAAAAGGGAGGTAAGAGATGAATCTCTACGACCGATAACTGAGAGAACCTATGAAAAAGATCCCGTAGAAGGAGACCGATTGAATTCAAATAGGCAAATACTCTCCTCACATCCCTCTGACATTCACTGCACACAGAGGAAAACCGGGCTCCACCTGCTGCGAAGCGCATATCAACGTAGAATCTAGCACAAACTTACTTCACCACCTCCATGGGGAGGCAAAGTTTGTAAAAACTGATTTTGTGGGTTGTGGTGAGGGGGGTTGTATTTATAGGCATTTTGAGGTTTGGGAAACTTTGCCCTCCTGGTAGGAATGTATTATCCCATACGTCACTAGCGCATGTACTCTGCTAATTACATGAAAGAAATGAAGATTATCAGGTAAGCATAATTAATGTTTTCCATCTTAATGGGAGGAGAGTCCACTGCTTCATTTATTACTTGTGGGATACAAATACACAAGCTCTAGAGGACACTGAATGAAAAAAACGGGAGGGGCAAAAAGGAGGCGGACCTAAACTGGAGGGCACCACGGCCTGCAGAACCTTTCTCCCAAAAGCTGCTTCCGCCAAAGCAAAGACATCAAATTTATAAAATTTTGCAAAAGTATGTAAAGAAGACCAAGTGGGCCGCCTTACAAATCTGCTCATATGCCAGACGGATCATACACTCAACCAAAAGGATAGAGAAGTGGCAGAGGCCCTCTGCCCCCTGTGCTTCCCTGAATACACAACAAATAAGGACAAAGTCTGTCTGAACTCCTTAGTGGCCTGAAAATAAAACACCCAGATTATGAAGTAACCTCTCCTTTGAAGAAGAAGAAGGGTTAGGAGACAAAGAAGGAACTACTTTTTCCCGATTGATGTTACGACTCCACACCACCTTGGGAAGGAAACCCAATCCAGTGCGAAGAACAGCCTTATCGGCGTGAAAAACTAAATAGGGAGGCTCACATTGCAAGGCTGCCAACTCAGAGACTGCGTGTCGATGCAATCGCCAGTAGGAATAGGACTTTCCATGAAAGGATCTTAATGTCAAGCGCATGCATAGGCTCAAACGAAGCCCTCTGCAAAACCTTAAGAACCAACTTTAAGTTGAATTCCTAAAGACAGGTCTGATCCTAACCAGAGCCTGAACAAAGGACTGAATGTCAGGAAGCTCCGCAAGCTTCTTATGCAACAGTACAGATAAAGCAGAGATTTGTCCCCATAGGGAGCTAGCGGCAAGAGTCTTATCCAGACGGTCCTAGAGAAAGGCCAAAATTCGGGATCTTGTGCCAGGGGTATCCTCGTTCCTCACACCAGGACAAGTAGGTCCTCCACACCTTGGGGTAGATGCGTCCAGTGACCGGCTTCCTGGCCTGAACGAGAGTATAAATCACTCTCTCCGAAAATCCTCTCTTGGTTAAGACTAGACGTTCAATCACCACGCGCAGTCAGCCTCAGAGAATCGAGATTTTGATGTAGGAAAGGACCTTGAACCAGCAGATCCCTGCGACAAGGTAACCTCCACGGAGGAGATGACACCCCCACCAGATACGCAAAACACATCCTCTGTGGCCACGATGGAGCAATCAGAATAGCCGAAGCTTGCTCATGCTTGATGCGGGCCACTACATGAGGTAGAAGAGGCAACGGTGGAAATATGTAAATTAGGTTGAAGTCCCATAGCACTGCTAGGGCATCTATCAGTTCCGCCTGGGGATCCCTGGATTGCGACCCGTATCTGGGTAGCTTGTAATTGAGTCTGGACGCCATAAGATCTATCTCCGGCATCCCTCATCTGTTGCAGATCTCCGCAAACACCTTGGGATGGAGAGACCATTCCCCTGGTTGAAACGTCTGTCTGCTCAGAAAATCCCCTTCCCAGTTGTCTACACCGGGAATGTGGATCGCTGAGAGCAAGCAATTGTGAGTCTCCACCCATTCCAGAATCTGAGATACTTCCCTAATGGCTAGGGAACTTCTCGTACCCCCCTGATGGTTTATGTAAGCCACCTAGGTAATGTTGTCCGACTGGAATCTGATGAATTGGGACGATCCAAGGGGGGCCAAGCCCTCAGAGCTTTGAATGTTGCTTAAATTTTTAGAATATTTATAGGTAGGCTCGATTCCTCTCGAGTCCATCTGCCCTGTGCCTGTCTGGCACCCCAAACAGCTCCCCATCCTGATAGACTTGCATCTGTGGTCACAATCTCCTAGGATGGTCTCAAGAAGGATGTCCCCTGAGACAGCTGCCCTGGTCGGGTCCACTAATATAGGGACTCCCTCACTGGTCTGTCCAGAAATATCTGTTGGGACAGATCTGAATGATCGCTGTTCCATTGTCTCAACATGCACAGCTGAAGAGGTCTTAGAAGGAACCTGGCGAATGGAATGACGTCTATGCTAGATACCATGAGCCTGACAACCTCATACACCTGGCTACAGATGTCCTGGAGGATGTCGGAAGAGCTAGACAGTTGGACGCATGCTTGCAACGTCTCTGATCTGTCAAGAATATCTTCATGACTGAAGAATCTATTATCGTACTCAGGTATTCCACCCTGTTGCCGAGGACCAAGGGACTCTTTTCTTTGTTTATCTTCCACCCGTGGGATCGAAGGTAAAGGAGGAGAGCCCTCGAGTGATCCTCCGCAAGACTGTAGGATGGAGCCTAGACCAGGATATCATCCAGATAAGGTGCCACAGCAATCCCTCTGGCTCTCAATACCGCTAGAAGAGCTCCCAAAACCTTTGTAAGGACTCTTGGGGCAGTCGCCAGACAAACGGAAGGGCCACAAACTGGAAATGCTGGTCCAGGAAGGCGAATCTTAGAAACCTGAAGTGATCCTTGTGGATTGGATCGTGAAGGTAAGCGTCCTTCAGGTCTATAATCGTCATGAATTGAACCTCTTAAACCAGGGGCAAAATTGACCTGATCTTCTCCATTTTGAACGATGGAATTGACAAAAACTTGTTCAGGGCCTTTGGGTCCAGAATTGGACGAAATGTGCCCTTCTTTGGGACCACAAAAAGGTTTGAATAATACCCCAGACCTCTTTCTTCCGGAGGAACTGGGACGATTACTCCGAGAGATCCCTCACACACCACAGGAAGGAGTCTCTTCTCTGGTCTTGAAGATATCTTTGACAGGAGGAACCTGCCAATGGGCGGATATGACTTGAATCCTATCCTGTAACCCTGGGCTGGCTATGACCACCAGAACCCAGGGGTCTATAACGTCTCTTCTCCAGGCCTTCGCAAACAGAGAGATAGTGTGCCCCCTACCTGATCCGAGGACGGATCGGGGACCGCTCCTTCATGCCAACTTTGACTCAGTGGGCTTCTTGTTCTGCTTGGACTTGTTCCAAGAGTTAGTTGGCTTCCAAGATCCCTTGGACTGCTCAGACTTTGTGGCAGGCTGCTGGCGCTGAGACTTGTCTGCACGAAAAGTAGACCCCATAGGTTTATTCTTATCTTGAGGCAAGAAGGCACCCTTGCCACCCGTGACTGTAGATATGATGGAATCCAGGCCCGGGCCAAACAAAAACATAACTTATGCTTATCTGATAATTTCATTTTCTTCTGTGGGAAAGAGTCCACAGCCGCATTCATTACTTTTGGGGAATCAGAACCTGGCCACCAGGAGGAGGCCAAGACACCCCAGCCAAAAGCTTAAATACTCCTCCCACTTCCCTCATCCCCCAGTCATTCTGCCGGAGGAACAAGGAACAGTAGAAGAAATATCAGGGTGAAAAGGTGCCAGGAGAACACAACTAAGACACCCCACATAAAAAAACGTGTGGGGGGCTGTGAACTCTTTCCCACGGAAGAAAATTAAATGATCAGGTAAGCATAATTTATGTTTTTCTTCCTAATGGGAAAGAGTCCACAGCCGCATTCATTACTTTTGGGAAAAACATACCCAAGCTAAAGAGGACACAATGTCAAAATGGGAGGGTACAATAGGCGGCCCATTCTGAGAGCACCAAGCCAGAAACCACTACCCAACAAAACCCCTGCTTCGTCCGAAGCCGAGAAAACTTTAAAAAGGAAAGGCTCCAAGGACACTGACCAACAGATAGTCCAGAAGCCTAGCTAGAGACCGCAAAATCGGACTCAACTGAGCCAACAGTCCTCCAGGAGACACCGTCGCCCAACAGTCGGTCCCCCACCGCTCACCCCTCACTAAAGAGGGGAACACCAGCCTAAACTCCCCAAGGGATAGGGCAAGGAAGAACCAAGGGAAAAACGAAAGGTCACCACAAAATCCATAAAAGGAAAACCCCCAATAAGCAGCCCAGCTCACAAAGATACAAATGGATCCTGACAGACAAGGGGAGGCTACGCCCAGACCAAGCAGAAACCAGATGTTTAGGACCGGGCATCTAAGCAGAGGAAACCCTTCTCTCAACATCGTGCAAAGCACCAAAAGACAACTGAAGGACGGAGTCCTCACATTGTCAGAACTAAGAATACTAAAGTATTCAGACAAAAAAGACAGTGCAAACAGACCCGATGAAAAACCCTGAGTCAAGAACACGCAGCCATCATCAGGATGGCACAGAAGAACACTTGCTGAGAAGTAAAAAAGCGGGCCAGCAAGGAGAACAGAGTGCAAAAGAAAACTCCCAGGCAGAGGGCACACTCTAGGGCAATCAAAGCCGCCAGACCTACACACAGGGCTCCAAAAGGGGGAAGCACATAACCTCAACGAGGCCCACTGAACCCCCAAGAGAGCTATTATGCCAACCTAGATCCTGAAGATAACACATCTCAGAACCCACTCCCAGCCGGGCCAGCCCAAGCATCGGCAGGCCTGAAACAGGGGAACAAAAGAACCCCAACACCAGCTCAAAAACTAGAGGAAGAATGGCCACAGCCATCCCAACAGAGCACGGGTGTCAACCCAACTCCTTAGAAACAGACGACAAGGCCGATAGACCCAAAGGAATCTAACAAAATGCCCACCATAGTCTCGACAGCGGAGCCAGCAAGACTCAGATGGAACGTAACAACCCAGAGAAAAACACCCCTCTCTGAAAGGTTAACTCTCAGTTCCAATCTCCTGAATCCAGAGAATCCTAGAAAAAGGACCCACACCTCCATAAGGAGAAGTCCCCCACCCTAAGAAAGGGGAGTTGAGGCCGAAAAGGCAGAGCACCTGCCCACAGACTCAGAGCCACAGGCTAAAGGAGAAGATCAATCTCCAACACAGATGAACTTGGAAGCAATCCCCTTAAGGAAATTAGGTTGCTAACACACATCCAATGTGCAATAGCTCAGTCAGAGACACTGCAACCCCATTTGCCTGCAGAGCAGTGAATCCATAAGCTTACCACAGCAAGCAGACCAAGGGAAAACCGACAAAAAGGCATAAGCCCAGCCCAATGAGCAACAGCACACAGACAACCTGGCCAACCGTGACCAGTAAATTTAGTCCAAGTAAAAGGACATAACCCAAGTTCCCAGGAACTTAGAACCCAGAACCAGCCCTAGAGCTAAAAAGTCCGGCAACAACTCACAAAGGAAAACACTGATCGAAGCCTCAGCAACCGAAGCACCAGGGGAAGGAAAACAGATCCGAGCCACAATTTGTTTAAACAAAACAATATCTAGGAACTTAACACCCCATCTGATATAAAAAACCAGACCACAGAGAGATATCAATGCAATATCCAGATCAACCCAGAAAACAAGATAACTCGCAAGTCCCGACCCAAGGAAAGAGACCACCCTTGTGAAGTCCGATGATCCAAAGGAGCTATGCGTTAAAAGTCTATGACACTAGAGCCCATAAGACTCTCAAACAGTGCAGGACAACAAGCAAGGGGACACCCCAAGGCCAAAATCACTCGAGCAAAGGCTGGTCTACGCATCACCTCCATACAATCAGAGGATCATAGAGAGAAAAGGACAAACCGCATCCCCGGCTCAGAGCAGAGCCCAAGGAGACCACGCCAAGTGCCCCTAACAGGGAACAACCATATCCCGGAGGGGACCCCAGGTCCCTAAAAGGAGACCCAACTCACATGGAGAAAACAGAGGAAGACCAAAAGGTCTCATAAAAAACAGTTAGACAGTACACAGTCTATGTGCAAGGCAGCTGAACTACCCAATAAACTACTAGCTGCTGAGAACTAAGTCCAGAAGGACAATTCCCAGGGCCTCAAAAGAAAAATGGCCAAACCGCCCAACTCGGCAGCAAGAGGGCGCAAGTTCCACCAACCCTCCCACTATATGGAAGGAGCTCTAGGGTCTGACAACCCCAGACCCAAGAGACAGAGACGCGAGCAGAACTCCAATGACCCAGTCATCCAAATTGAAGGCTATAGAGTGCATAGTTGAACACAGAGGATAACATGAGCACTTGGCACCTCTACCGAACCAGCAAAGCAGAGCGGCACCACGTGTCCCAACAGCTACCAGACAAAACTGAACCCAAACAGGACTAGCCTGCAATCCGGGTCCTAACCGTCAAGCCGCATAAATCCTATCTCAGAGGGGAAGAAGGAAAACAGACATCCTATCGGATGAAAATAAAATACAAGGCAACCCGTAGGTTAACGCCCAAAAAGAAAAAGGCCTACAACAGGACCAGCCAAACGGAGCCCTGATCTTCCAAAAAAACTGGAAAAGATCTCAATACATGGACAATTAGGAGATTACATCATCCCAACATGTCTAATGAGGTGCTCCATTCGAAGAGCAGACTGAGTATTCCTGTATCCGATAAGGATAGGGTCGTTCAATAACTGAAAAAAACATGTCTGAGTAACACGCGAAGGCGCGCAATTCTGTAACGAAAAGCGCAATACTCATGGGACAGATCGGCAACCACAGGGAACTGTACAGTCCAAGGTGGAATACCCGGGACAACAGGAGCAGGAAGGGAAGGCACCACCCTGTCCTCAATCTCTATTCAACTTAGGAAATAAAGGTTCATCAGGCAATATGACCTCTGGAACCCCTGAATTAGCCAAAAACTTCCTTTAGAAGAAGCACAAATTCTTAAAACTAAAGTCTGGGTTCCTCCGCATGGTTGGAGGTTGAGAGCAGCAGACTCCGACCCAGAAAGTTCATACTCTGAAGTGTCAGAAAGAACTTCATCCTCGGATAACCCTATCAGTTAAAACAAAAATTTATTTGATGTAATCTGGGGAAGGAGTGCAATAGTGTAACCCATCGCTTGCACTTAGCAGGGCTAGGTAAAGCATTAAGGCCGCAGACGCCGCTGTCTGAACTGCGTAGTAACGTCTGGAGAAAAAAGGCCCCCTCCAGATAGAGGATCCACAATGCTACGGAAAAACTCCATGTGTATAGAGATAACAATGTAGGGTATGCACTTCACTGGCCGACAACTCCTCAGAGGTGGACGGCTCTGTGGTATCAAACATGTTTGATAGTATCACATTATCAAGGCATATGGAACATAAATTATCACATTATCAAGGCATATGGAACATAATTGAGAGGGGTAACTAGGGCCTCCTCACTATATAAACAGGAATTACTCTTTAGGAATAGAGGGAGTGCCCTCTAAAGTAACAGATTCTCCATTGCTAGTGCAATAACCGGAGAACTAGAGAAATAAAACAACTTCTTATTCAAAAAACGGCACCCTTATACCCCAATGGCTGGGGCACTCACCATCTCCTATGACCCAGACACTACAGAGATTTATGACTCCTCTCTGATAGTCTGGTCAGGAAAGAGGGAATGAATCACATAGTGCACAATAAAAGGACTGTCCCTGCTATGAGAGAAAGCGCGCCAAAGCTTGTAAGCTGCATGGCTTTCAAAGTGAAAGTGAAACCTGTATATTCCATAACAGCCTATGAGCCTAACATCTCACACATAAAGCAGCATAAAATCAAATAAACATATAAGATTATTATTCCCCCCTGTTCAATAATCCCCATAAGGAGATTTTAACCCTTGATCCTATAAAGATAAAAGGCGCCACACTGTGACCTTGTCTTCTGTGTTAACATTATATAATAAAAAATGAAACGATCTTACCAGAATCTACGCCGTGGAACAAGAACACGGCCCTTCAAGTGTGACAGGTTAGTAGCTTCGCTCCTGACATTGACTTGAGTGTAAAAAGCAGGCAGCGAAACTCGTTAACACCGATTGCTATAGGAGCTGTTAATATGAGACGGGATGGTGTCGCAGAGGAGAGCTATCCCTGCATCTCCGGACTCTAACTTTCACCCAGGCCCTCAGTGAGAAGCTTATAGGGCTACTTAAAACTCCTGTCTCATTGCGAAGATTAGAACCCTCCATAAGAGACAAAACAAATTCTGACACTTCTCTGCCAACCTCCTGGGACGAAAGTCAAAGAATGACTGGGGGATGAGGGAAGTGGGAGGAGTATTTAAGCCTTTGGCTTAGGTTTCTTTGCCTCCTCCTGGTGGCCAGGTTCTTATTTCCCAAAAGTAATGAATGCGGCTGTGGACTCTTTCCCATTAGGAAGAAAACATTCCCCTTGAAAGGGAGGGAAAGCAAACAAGACTTGGAAGTCATGTCAGCAGACCACGACTATAACCATAAAGCCCTGCGGGCTAAAACAGAAAAACCTGATGTCTTAGCATTCAGGCGAATAATCTGCATGTTAGCATCACAAATGAATGAATACGCTACCCTTAAGGCCTTAATTAGTTCCTGAATCTCTTAGAGTAGGGTAGCCGCACCTGCCACCGCAGCGACTGCCGCCGGTTGAAAAATGAACCCGCGAGTTGGAACATCTTCCGCAACATGGACTCCATCTTTTTATCCATGGGTTCCTTGAAAGAAGCTATCCTCAAGCGGAATAGTCAGTCTCTTAGTGAGCGTGGATATAGCACCATCCACCTTAGGGGATGGTTCCCCACAGCTCAAGCTGCGAGTCCGGTACGGGGAATAGCTTTTTAAAAGAAGAGGAGGGGGGGGAAAAGGAGCGAGCCAAGTTTCTCCCAATAAGTCTTAATAATATTAGCCATCTTGATGGGAACCAGGAAGGCCTGAAGGCACTACCCTGTCCTCGTACACCATATCCAGTTTAGGGATCGAGGTTCCTCCGGTAGTTTTGGTTCTGGAACCTCCAACGTAGCAAGCACCTCTTTCAGCAGGAAGTGCAAATGCTTAATTTTCTAAACTTAAAATCTGGTTCCTCCACAGACGGAGGGGCCTAGAAGTAGCCAATTCTGACCCAGAAGTGACATCATCAGGATAAGTCGAGTTGTCCTCCTGAGCGATAACCCATCTGAGTCATCCAGCGGAGTTTGAAGACCCCTGAGACGGATAGCAATGCCGTACCTTCCACTTGCGCTTAGAAGGGGCGAGCATCTCATATTGGCCACAGAAACCGCCGTCTGTAACTGAAGTCAGGCGGCCAAAGATTAGTAGTGCCGCTGGGGAACTGCTTGTGTAATCGGAGATGAGTGCAGGGAATGCACCTCGCGGGGCGGAGAACCCTCAGAGGTGAATTGCTCAGTCTTACTAAATATTCTATTCTTTTTAGAAATAGCAATATTGTCAAAGCATGTGGGACACAGTTGAGTAGGCGGTTCAACTGGAACCTCCTCACAATATACACAGTTAATAGGTTTAGATAAAGAGGGAGTATCATCTAACATATCAGAGTCGCTCCATAGCTTGCACCTTTATTATGTATTTGATAAAAAACTAAATGGCACCCTTTATATCCCAATAACTGGGGCACTCACCACCTCCTTTGACCCAACTATAAGAAACAGCTTTGGTCTCCTCTGAACGCAGGTCGAGAAAAGAGGAAGTTACAAAGGCCACACCCAGTCACATGGGATGTGCCATGCAGGATTGCCCCTGCATTCGAGAGAACACGCCAAAAAAGACCGCCTCAATCTCTCGCTAAGAAACTGACTGTTCCACATTGACAGAGCTCATCTCCACAAATGCAGCATAAAACAGAACAATATTATGCACAATAAAATCCCCCTATTCAATAACCCCCTTCCGAAAGGCATTACCCTAGGTTCTTTAAAGATAAAGTAGTTACACATGTGACCCTGTCTTCTTACATCATAGATATATATAAATGAAACGATCTTACCAGAATCAACGCTGTGAAACGTGAACACTGCCTTTCAAGTGTGGCAGGTTAGTAGCATTTCTCCTGACATGGACTTAGAGCATAAAAGCAGGCAGTGAAACTCGTCAATGCCGATTGCTAAAGGAGCTGTTAATCTGAGTTGGGATGGGTTCGCAGAAAGACTTCTACCTTCATTTCCGGGACTCTAACATTCACCCATGCTCTCACTGAGAGCGACAGGACTACTTAAAACTCCAGTCCCATTCTGAAGAGTACTACCCTCCATAAGAGACTACTCCAGAATCTTCTGTCACTTCTCTGCCAACCTCCTGTGACGAAAGGCAAAGAATGACTGGGGGGGATGAGGGGGAGTGGGGGAGGTATTTAAGCCTTTGGCTGGGGTGTCTTTGCCTCCTCCTGGTGGCCAGGTTCTTAATTCTCACAAGTAAATGAATGAAGCTGTGGACTCTACCTCCCATTAAGATGGAAACAAATAACCCTTAGTTCATCTGAGCTATGGGTGAGTGATAAAGCCAAGAACCCAAAGGTAAGAAGTAGAAATTTAGCAGAGATGAAGAAAAAGAGGTGTTCAGCTCAGAAGCAACTTCTGATCTCGTTAAGCCAACTGAGCTAAATTTAAAGCAACAGTAACCTTAAAAAAAACTTTTTACAAAAGTGTCCAGAACTGCTAACATAAGGTGTATAGTGTATAAACATATGTACCAGACTATGTGAAGTATGTGAACAGTGTTCATACTAATAACACACGGCCCACTGTTCTTACCTCAGCTGCTAGACAAGTCCATCCTTGCAGTGTATGATGCCAAAGATCTAAGTAACAGCATCCACAAACCCAGGGGATTGGGGAAGAAGACCACATTTAACCTGGGAGAGGGCTGTGTATCCCACAAGGAGGCAGCTCACTGTAGACCAGGGGGATTGCTGAACAAGTCCACATTTCACTAGGGAGGCCTGTGACATTTCCCACTGATAAAATACTTTTTGACTGCCAGGACTGAGAACTCCTTGTCTACCACTCTGAACGAAAGGTTAATGCGAGAGGAACTGGACCTCAGATCAGATAGAGGATCTCCTTTCAATGATGAGTAGATCATCTTGCATTTCACTTTCACCTCACTTCTCATCAAGGAGGCAAAACAAAAAAATCACTGAGATCATGAGAAATAGGATGGATTTAGCGCTGCGGAAACCTGTTGGTGCTCTACAAATAACCGATAATAATAATAATTTTAAAGTTCTGGTGTGTTGGGGTGTCTTTTGCCTCTTCCTAGTGGTCAGGATGGGAATACTCCCACATGTGACTCATGACTCTCATCCATTTGATGAAAAATTTTAATTTGTTTAGTAGAAGAACTTGTACGCTATAAAGTAAACTTTATTGGAGGACCAATTTTTTTTTTTTTTTAGATTTTTTTTTATTATATAATAAAAAAGAAAAACCAATGATTGAAAAACACTATCCTTTTAAACGACTTTCTAATTCTATATTGCTTTCTTCTCTTGATCTCCTTTTGCTGATGAGTAGGCTAAAAGGCAGCAATACATTACTGGGGAGCTGGGCTGAACACATCTGGTAAGCCACAAATTAACAACTAGCTCCCAGACAGTGTTTTACTGCTCTTAAGCCTACTTAGGTATGCTCTCCAACAACGTACACCAAGAGAAAACAAGCAATTTTATACACTATATAAACTATATGCACAAATACCAGTAACCGTATATTGTAAAACGGTGACCAAATGAACCTGTAAACAAAAAGCAGACTTCCCATACCACAAAGGAACACACAAACACAATAAGTAACATTTGGTAACATTTTGTTTATTTACACCACGAGATTAACACGTGTCATCATGTGGTACAAAATACTGCTTTGCTAAGGAAGTTCAAATAATTTTTTCTCACAAATAAAATAAGACAGTTGGTCGGGGGACAAAAAAAAAAAAAAAAGGATGTAAAATGGCAAAAAATATAAACATAATATCTGCATCCAGCGGCAGCAGATAAACTGAAAAGTGCCAGTAAAGGCGCCCAGGTATTAACACCGAGGCATAAACCTGGCAAATAGTTGGTGAATACAAAAACGACCAGATGGAATTCATAGCTACAAAACCGTCACTTGAGATCTTTTGTAATATCAAATGAGCAATGCATCAAAATCTCTAAGATTATAAATTTAATTATATATTTTTTTATATATATATATATATTTTGTATATATATTTATACACACACTTCTCATTCTCAAAATATGGAAAGATCACACTAAAGCGTGTAAACCTTTTACAATCTAAAACAGAAAGCTGGCCCTGTCTTCCAGGACAATGTACCAAAGGATTCTTGGTGAAGATTTTATTTTTTGTTTGTTTTTTTGCAGTAAAGTTTTTAGTTGGCATTTTGTTTTCCTTTAGACACAGTGCATTGGCAGCACAGAGAGAACGAGCACCCAGTATAAAAAAAGGCAGAAACTGCACCAGTTTGCTATGTGAGGCTCTGCCAGTGAGTAACTCAAGAGAAGACAGACAGGCTACTTTTAGTGTCTCCTTGAAGGTCCCATCAGCTCACAATGTTTGGGAGATAGTGGGAGTGATAACACGTGCCTGTGTCACTTAACATATTCACTCCTGAATTCATGTGACCAGCAGGGAGAGATGATCTGTTTATAAATCCTAGCACAGGCATATTGAACAGCCAGGATTCCTAATGCACAGGCCAGCGAAGGGTCAAAGTGCTATTCCATGACTCCATCCACAACTCCCACCTGGTGAGATTCATTAGCATACAGTAAGGGTCACAGTGCATGCAGTGCAGAGAGCTCCCTGCAGTGAAAGGCATCAAACACATTGATAAAATAACACCATAATATTACTTATACAGTGTATGAAAAGCCATAATGATGTCAAAGTAAATGAGCATAAGGGGAGGGGATCTGAAGTTGAATGTAACATACAATGGATACTTGCAGCTGCAGATGATGCAGTATCTCCACCACAGGCTAACAAAAAAAAGTGTATATATGTATGTACACAAACATACGCAAAGGTATCCTAAGAAGCCTGAAACAGTGCAACACAAGTAGTATCCTTGTGTCTGGCAGGCATCGCTGCAAACTGCAAGATCTAATTTACTACAGTTTGTTTTTTTATTTAAAAAAAAAATCATCACTCATCCAATATATAAAAAATGGATCACTGTCTGATCCATGAAAAAGAACAAAACTGGTGCCCTTTCTTTCTAAGGGCGAGAAAAAGAAACTATAATGTCCTATCCACACCCTAATGGCCCGACAGCTTGGCCAGATACACAGTATAGGACTGAGCTGTGTTTAAAATCATGCAACCTCAGGGTATATAGTAAAACCTAGAAAAATAGATTCATATATATATCTATATATAGTTATCTTTATATATATATATATTTATATTTATATGGAGGTCAATGCCCGGAGATAGGAGTGTAACCCCCTGCTTTGTACACAAAAAAATATAAAACAGGTAAAACATGGAATGAAAGGAGAGGTGGAACGTGCAGGAGATACAAAGAAAGGAATGAGATTGATATAAAGGGGGACACCACACTATGTAATAAGAAAAAAAGTATAAACCTGCACCTTTATGGCTACCATGATTATTCTGTGAAAAGCACTATAAATAGCCCAGGTGAAGGTTCAACAATGATATTGTAATAAACCACAAGAAAAATCTCATGTATGTAAACATTAAAATCCTGCACTTGCGTCTATGCCACAGGCAGCACCTGCACAGCTGCATAGGGAGGCTGTCAGAAATATCCCATACTCCTACTGGCATATGAATAGGGGGACAAACATGGTGTGAAAATCTCTGTTCAGAATATATTGTAAGTTGTACAAGATGAGTACTTGTAAAAACATGCAATTTTCTCTGAGTATTCTCACAGACATAGCCCCTAAATATATAACCCAGCACTGAATGGTCAAACCTCCTGCCGCAGCAGAAAGAAGTGATAAATACTGCAAAGGAAACAATCAACAAGGCTCCCAAGAGCATTTATGAAGGGAGGAAACTCTGTGACTGTAGTGTAATTCCAAAATGGTTACAAATTTAAAAAAAACCCCCAGATAAAATGACACATGAAAATGGGTGGGGTGGGTGGGGAGAGAGAGTTTTCACCAAACTTCCGGCTATCTCCCCTATACATGCCATGTGCTGCCGGGATGAGAAAACACAACTGTCAAAGTGCAGGTTGCAAGGTCCCCCCCATACCCACAAACCCCTTAGAGTATAGGGAATATGTAAAACATTGCTACAAAGAAAAAAAAAAAACATGCTTCCTCTGCAGCATTGAAGTTAATCCCAAGAGTTTGTCAGACATGCTGCTTTAAGTCAGTCATGGATATTTAAGTGCTATAGGGAGATTGTATCCGTGACTGCTCCCATCATGCAGTTCCAGGAGCAGGGCACACTTACAGTACATTGTTGGTCTTTATAAAAAGCCACATTACTAGTTTGGTAACAAGTGAGCATAAGCTTCTGCTTCCTCTGGGATAGTAAACCATGTAGGCTCAATTAACCCTCTCCTCACAGGTCAGAAACAAAGGAATATCTACAATATATAATAGGGGAAAATTATTGTAAAAATTACCCCTGAAGTGTAAAAAACAAAACAAAATCACTTATCTCAATATAAAAAAAAACAGAGAAGTTATCACAAGAAAAAAAAGTTGCTTACAAAATTACATAATATAAAGTTTTGAATGAAAATAAAATAAAACAAATCCAAAAACAACAACAAAAAAACCCTAAAAATGCGAAAAGGTAATTGGAAATGTTCTGTTTGCTTGCAATTAACTCATTATGAACAAAAACTCAGAAAAAAAACCTAACAAACACTTCACTGGAATTGCACAGGTCGGTTACACTTCCTACGCTGTGAAGTCTAGTTTACCCCAGCTGAGCACAAATAGAAATATACTTACAAAGAATCAATCGTAATAAAAGCTTCTGCTCAGAAAGCAGAGGTAAGTGAAGAAGTCTGGTCATCATAAAAACATGAAATGCAAATTGATTTAGAAAAGTTAAATTAAAAAATAGTAGACAGAAGAGACAGAAATAAAGAGAGGAGAGAGTATGAGAGAGAAAAGACAACTGCCACTTGTCACCAAGACGCCACATCACAGTTCTGAATTTCTCAGCAGAGAGAGAGTGGGAGCATTTAGGTTTTAAGGCAAGTCCTTCAATCATTAGGAAAAAAAGAATTAACTGAATAAACCTTCCAAACTGAAACAATGTGTTCCATCAACAAACAAGGCACAATCCTTCGCTCTGTTTCTCTCCAGGTTACGACGGTCACCAGCCCCTCGCTCCAATAACAGACTCCAGAGTATCTCTTCATCACACATTAAAATTGTCCCAGTGTTACACTCCCCATTCCTGAGACAGAGGAGAAATGTCTGAGAAACAGAACACACCAAGTGGTTTAAACAAATTGCACAGTGCTTTCATCACTGTGAGCCTCCTCCCTGTGCGCAGTTCTTGTGAGCTGTAGAATTTGAAGCACCAAGGTTCCAGAGGAGGCTGCTATTTCCTAGTTTTTCTTTGATTTAGTATTTGTTAAAAACATGAAAGTAAATTTTTTTATTTTTTTTGGCAATAGCTGCCAGAAGCTCCTGTGAGAGCAGTGCCCCAGATAAAGGGTGGCACAACGCAGATGTGCATGGCACGGCGTGTGCTGCTGTTTGTGATTCTGTGGATGCAACGTACACAGGGTTCTTTACATCCATGTTGCTGCTCATCTTCCTGGGGACAGAGAGCAGGCGTAGAAATCTGAGGGACATCTCCCTTCACAAAGACACAGGAATACACTATGGATTGTCACCAGGTACTTTGCTACAGAGGTGGCTCCTCGTCCATTGGCTCATCTTCCATCCTGAGGCAAAGAAAAAGAAAAATAAGAATGTAAGTGATCTCATACATTTACATTACATCAAAGTAAATATTTTGGGCAAGATTACAAGTGGAGCGCTAATTTATTGCAAGCATGTGAAAAGGCAAATTCGCCCGTTTACCTTCACACGATAAATAACCAGCTATTACAAGTGGCTGGTTATTGCTATCACAAGCTTGCATTAGCAATTAGCACCCTAAAAATTAACCAGATATCAGATCTCTGGTTAATTTTCCAAAAGTGCCCCAATTGCCCGCAAATTTTAGTGTGGATTTTCAATATAAAAAAATTAACATTTTTATTTAAAATAAATAAATGCACTAAGACGTCAGTTTTTAGGGGTTAAATTACGTGGATGTGGGGTGTTAGGAAAAAAACGGAACTGAAAAGTGCCTTTGCATTGAAGTTTTCGGGGACTGTGTGTTCTCTATAAATATGCTTAGATACAGATATATTCTTGTGTTAATATGTATATATACACAAATTAACACAAATAGGTTCCCAGCCGTGTCTGACTGCATGAGAACGAGTCTCCCATTGGAGCTTATGGATGAGCACTCTTGTGAGTGCAAAGCTTACTTGTAATACAAGAGCACATTTGCGATATTTTACGCTCTACTCGTAATCTGGCCCTTCGTGTTTAGCTAATATGCAAACACTCAAAAAAAGTAGAAAACACTAGATAAACCTAACACATTTATAAAATTCTTCTAGGCAAAATATTTCTCTGAATCCCACTTTAAGATTCACAGCAAGAGAGTTAAAATCCAATGGTATCTACAATGCAAAAGAAGAGATGCCTTAGTAGATAAGTTAATTTATGCTGTGGGAACATACATTGTCTGCAAATAAAGAACACAGTATGAGAGCTAGAGGGTCTACATGACTGTAGTTTAAACACTGGGCCAAATATTGTTGACTATTGTCTTCCCATAAAGGCATGGAATTTTAAACTGATTTTCCTTACCAAGTCTATTTCCTATTTGTAAGACAACTCACATGACTTGATTTTGATCTGATCCTTCTTTTAGAATAACATTTACTGACACAAAATTAAAAAGGTACATGGAAGTCAATAGGATTCTAAGGCTGTATTGCAAAGAAAAGTGCATAATAAAAAAAGGCTGCTTTAGAAAAACCCAAAAGAAAAACAGAATTTATGCTTACCTGATAAATTACTTTCTCCAACGGTGTGTCCGGTCCACGGCGTCATCCATTACTTGTGGGATATTCTCCTCCCCTACAGGGAAAGGCAAGGAGAGCACACAGCAAGAGCTGTCCATATAGCTCCCCCTCTGGCTCCGCCCCCCAGTCATTCGACCGACGGTTAGGAGAAAAAGGAGAAACTATAGGGTGCCGTGGTGACTGTAGTGTATAAAGAAAAAGAAAATTTTTTCAAACCTGATTAAAAAAACCAGGGCGGGCCGTGGACCGGACACACCGTTGGAGAAAGTAATTTATCAGGTACGCATAAATTCTGTTTTCTCCAACACGGCGTCATCCATTACTTGTGGGAACCAATACCAAAGCTTTAGGACACGGATGAAGGGAGGGAGCAAATCAGGTTACCTAAACAGAAGGCACCACGGCTTGCAAAACCTTTCTCCCAAAAACAGCCTCCGAAGAAGCAAAAATATCAAATTTGTAAAATTTGGCAAAAGTGTGCAGAGAAGACCAAGTCGCTGCCTTACATATCTGATTAACAGAAGCCTCGTTCTTGAAGGCCCATGTGGAAGCCACAGCCCTAGTAGAGTGAGCTGTGATTCTTTCAGGAGGCTGCTGTCCGGCAGTCTCATAAGCCAATCGGATAATGCTTTTCAGCCAGAAAGAAAGAGAGGTAGCAATAGCTTTTTGTCCTCTCCTCTCACCAGAGTAAACGACAAACAAGGATGAGGTTTGTCTAAAATTTTTTGTTGCTTCTAAATAGAACTTTAAAGCACGGACTACATCTAAATTGTGTAACAAACGTTCCTTCTTTGAAACTGGATTCAGGCACAGAGAAGGAACAACTATTTCCTGGTTAATATTCTTGTTGGAAACAACTTTTGGAAGAAAACCAGGCTTGGTACGCAAAATAACCTTATCTGAATGGAACACCAGATAGGTTGGATCACACTGCAAAGCAGATAATTCAGAAACTCTTCTAGCAGAAGAAATAGCAACCAAATACAGAACTTTCCAAGATAGCAACTTGATATCTATGGAATGTAAGGGTTCAAACGGAACCCCCTGAAGAACTGAAAGAACTAAATTTAGACTCCAAGGAGGAGTCAAGGGTCTGTAAACAGGTTTGATTCTGACCAAAGCCTGTACAAAAGCTTGTACCTCTGGCACAGCTGCCAGTCGTTTGTATAACAAGGCAGATAAAGCAGAAATCTGTCCTTTTAGAGAACTCGCTGACAATCCCTTATCCAAACCTTCTTGGAGAAAGGAGAGGATCTTAGGAATTTTAATCTTACTCCAGGAGAATCCCTTGGATTCACACCAACAGATATATCTTTTCCATATTTTATGGTAAATCTTTCTAGACACAGGTTTTCTGGCTTGGACCAGAGTATCTATCACTGAGTCTGAAAACCCACGCTTGGATAAAATCAAACGTTCAATTTCCAAGCAGTCAGCTGCAGAGAAATTAGATTTGGATGTTCGAATGGACCTTGTACTAGAAGATCCTGTCTCAAAGGTAACTTCCATGGTGGAGCCGATGACATATTCACCAGGTCTGCATACCAAGTCCTGCGCGGCCACGCAGGAGCTATCAGAATCACCGAGGCCTTCTCCTGTTTGATCCTGGCTACAAGCCTGGGAAGGAGAGGGAACGGTGGAAACGCATAAGCTAGGTTGAACGACCAAGGCGCCGCTAATGCATCCACTAGAGTGGCCTTGGGATCCCTGGATCTGGACCCGTAGCAAGGAACCTTGAAGTTCTGACGAGACGCCATCAGATCCATGTCTGGAATGCCCCATAATTGAGTCAACTGGGCAAAGACCTCCGGGTGGAGTTCCCACTCCCCCGGATAGAAAATCTGACGACTCAGATAATCCGCCTCCCAGTTGTCTACTCCTGGGATGTGGATTGCAGATAGGTGGCAGGAGTGACCCTCCGCCCATTTGATGATCTTGGATACCTCTCTCATCGCCAAGGAACTCATTGTTCCTCCCTGATGGTTGATGTAAGCTACAGTCGTCATGTTATCTGACTGGAATCTTATGTATCCGGCCTTCGCTAGATGAGGCCAAGCCCGGAGAGCATTGAATATCGCTCTCAGTTCCAGGATGTTGATCGGGAGAAGAGACTCTTCCCGAGACCATAAACCCTGAGTTTTCAGGGAATCCCAGACCAAGCCCCAGCCTGATAGACTGGCGTCGGTCGTGACAATGACCCACTTTGGTCTGCAGAAACTCATTCCCTGAGACAGGTGATCCTGTCTACTGGAGCATGCACAGTTGTGATGGTCTTAGATGAATTCGAGCAAAAGGAACTATGTCCATTGCTGCAACCATCAGCCCTACTACTTCCATGCACTGAGCTATGGAAGGCTGCAGAATAGAGAGAAGAACTTGACAAGCGTTTAGAAGCTTTGACTTTCTGACTTCTGTCAGGAAGATCTTCATTTCAAAAGAATCTATTATTGTTCCCAAAAAGGGAACTCTTGTCGACGGAGACAGGGAACTCTTTTCTACGTTCACCTTCCAACCGTGAGATCTGAAAAAGGCTAGAACAATGTCTGTATGAGCCTTAGCCTTGGAAAGAGACGACGCTTGAATTAGAATGTCATCCAGATAAGGTGCCACTGCAATGCCCCTTGGTCTTAAAACCGCTAGAAGGGACCCGAGCACCTTTGTTCTGGGAGCAGTGGCTAGTCCGAATGGGAGAGCCACGAACTGATAATGTTTGTCCAGAAAGGCGAACCTTAGGAATCGATGATGATCTTTGCGGATAGGAATATGTAGATACGCATCCTTTAAATCCACGGTAGTCATATATTGACCCTCCTGGATTGTAGGTAAAATTGTTCGAATGGTTTCCATTTTGAACGATGGAACTCTGAGAAATTTGTTTAGAATTTTTAAATCCAGAATTGGTCGAAAAGTTCCCTCTTTTTTGGGAACTACAAACAGATTTGAGTAAAAAACCCTGACCTTGTTCCACAGTTGGAACTGGGTGTATCACTCCCATCTTTAACAGGTCTTCTACACAATGTAAGAATGCCTGTCTACTTATTTGGTTTGAAGGTAAGTGAGAAATGTGGAACCTTCCCCTTGGGGGTAGTTCCTTGAATTCTAGAAGATAACCCTGAGAGACTATTTCTAGTGTCCAGGGATCCTGAACATCTCTTGCCCAAGCCTGAGCAAAGAGAGAGAGTCTGCCCCTTACTAGATCCGGTCCCGGATCGGGGGCTACCCCTTCATGCTGTCTTGGTAGCTGCAGCAGGCTTCTTGGCCTGTTTACCCTTATTCCATCCTTGCATTGGTTCCCAAGCTGGTTTAGTCTGGGAAGCGTTACCCTCTTGTCTAGAGGCTGCCGAGTTAGAAGCCGGTCCGTTCCTGAAATTGCGAAAGGAACGAAAAACATAATTTATGCTTACCTGATAAATGTATTTCTCTTGTAGTGTGTCCAGTCCACGGGTCATCCATTACTTATGGGATATATTCTCCTTCCCAACAGGAAGTTGCAAGAGGATCACCCAAGCAGAGCTGCTATATAGCTCCTCCCCTCACATGTCATATCCAGTCATTCGACCGAAACAAGACAAGAAAGGAGAAACTATAGGGTGCAGTGGTGACTGGAGATATAATTTAAAATTTAGAACCTGCCTCAAAAAGACAGGGCGGGCCGTGGACTGAACACACTACAAGATAAATAAATTTATCAGGTAAGCATAAATTATGTTTTCTCTTGTTAAGTGTGTTCAGTCCACGGGTCATCCATTACTTATGGGATACCAATACCAAAGCTAAAGTACACGGATTATGGGAGGGACAAGGCAGGAACATTAAACAGAAGGAACCACTGCCTGTAGAACCTTTCTCCCAAAAACAGCCTCCGAAGAAGCAAAAGTGTCAAATTTGTAAAATTTGGAAAAAAGTATGAAGTGAAGACCAAGTTGCAGCCTTGCAAATCTGTTCAACAGAGGCCTCATTCTTAAAGGCCCAGGTGGAAGCCACAGCTCTAGTGTAATGAGCTGTAATTTTTTCAGGAGGCTGCTGTCCAGCAGTCTCGTAGGCTAAGCGTATTATGCTACGAAGCCAAAAAGAGAGAGAGGTAGCCGAAGCCTTTTGACCTCTCCTCTGTCCAGAGTAAACGACAAACAGAGAAGAAGTTTGTCGAAAATCTTTAGTTGCCTGTAAGTAGAACTTCAGGGCACGGACCACGTCTAGATTATGCTAAAGACGTTCCTTCTTTGAGGAAGGATTAGGACATAATGATGGAACAACAATCTCTTGATTGATATTCCTGTTAGAAACAACCTTAGGTAAAAACCCAGGTTTAGTACGCAGGACTACCTTGTCTGAATGAAAGATCAGATAAGGAGAATCACAATGTAAGGCAGATAACTCAGAGACTCTTCGAGCCGAGGAAATAGCCATCAAAAACAGAACTTTCCAAGATAAAAGCTTAATATCAATGGAATGAATGGGGTTCAAACGGAACACCCTGAAGAACTTTAAGAACCAAGTTTAAGCTCCACGGAGGAGCAACAGTTTTAAACACAGGCTTAATCGTAGCCAAAGCCTGACAAAAAGCCTGGACGTCTGGATTCTCTGCCAGACGCTTGTGTAAAAGAATAGACAGAGCAGAAATCTGTCCCTTTAGTGAACTAGCGGAAAAGCCCTTTTCTAAACCCTCTTGTAGAAAAGACAATATCCTAGGAATCCTAACCTTACTCCATGAGTAACTCTTGGATTCACACCAATATAAATATTTACGCCATATCTTGTGGTAAATTTTTCTGGTAACAGGTTTCCGAGCTTGTATTAATGTATCAATAACCGAATCCGAAAACCCACGCTTTGATAGAATCAAGCGTTCAATTTCCAAGCAGTCAGCCTCAGAGAAATTAGGTTTGGATGGTTGAAAGGACCCTGAATTAAAAGGTCCTGCCTCAGGGGTAGAGACCTTGGTGGACAGGACGACATGTCCACTAGGTCTGCATAAAAGGTCCTGCGTGGCCACGCAGGCGCTATCAGAATCACCAATGCTCTCTCCTGTTTGATCCTGGCAATCAGTCGAGGTAGCAACGGAAAAGGTGGAAACACATAAGCTATGTTGAAAACCCAAGGGGCTGCTAGTGCATCTACCAGCACCGCTCCCGGGTCCCTGGACCTGGATCCGTAACAAGGAAGCTTGGCGTTCTGGCGAGATGCCATGAGATCCAGATCCGGTTTGCCCCAACGACGAATCAGTTGAGCAAATACCTCCGGGTGAAGTTCCCACTCCCCCGGATTAAAAGTCTGGCGACTTAGAAAATCCGCCTCCCAGTTCTCCACGCCTGGGATGTAGATCGCTGACAGGTGGCAAGAGTGAGACTCTGCCCAGCGAATTATCTTCGAGACTTCCAACATCGCTAGGGAACTCCTGGTTCCCCCTTGATGATTGATGTAAGTCACAGTCGTGATGTTGTCCGACTGAAATCTGATGAACCTCAGTGTTGCTAACTGAGGCCAAGCTAGAAGAGCATTGAATATTGCTCTTAATTCTAGAAGGTTTATTGGGAGGAGTTTCTCCTCCTGAGTCCACGATCCCTGAGCCTTCAGAGAGTTCCAGACTGCTCCCCAGCCTAGTAGGCTGGCATCTGTTGTTACAATCGTCCAATCTGGTCTGCGAAAAGTCATTCCTTTGGACAGATGAACCAGTGACAACCACCAGAGAAGAGAATCTCTGGTCACCTGGTCCAGATTTAGCAAAGGGGACAGATCTGAGTAATCCCCGTTCCATTGACTTAGCATGCATAGTTGCAGCGGTCTGAGATGTAGGCGCGCAAATGGCACTATGTCCATTGCCGCGACCATTAAGCCGATTACTTCCATGCACTGAGCTACTGATGGGCTTGGAATGGAGTGAAGGACACTGCAAGCATTGAGAATCTTTGATAACTTGGACTCCGTCAGGTAAATTTTCATCTCTACAGAATCTATAAGAGTCCCTAGAAAAGGGACCCTTGTGAGTGGTAACAGAGAACTCTTTTCCACGTTCACTTTCCACCCATGCGACCTCAGAAATGCTAGAACTATCTCTGTATGAGACTTTGCATTTTGAAAACTTGACGCTTGTATCAGAATGTCGTCTAGGTACGGAGCCACCGCTATGCCTTGTGGTCTTAGCACCGCCAGAAGTGAGCCCAGAACCTTTGTAAAAATTCTCGGGGCCGTAGCTAACCCGAAGGGAAGAGCTACAAACTGGTAATGCCTGTCTAGAAAGGCAAACCTTAGGTACCGATAATGATCTTTGTGAATCGGTATGTGAAGGTAGGCATCCTTTAAGTCCACTGTGGTCATATATTGACCCTCTTGGATCATGGGTAGGATGGTCCGAATGGTTTCCATCTTGAACGACGGAACCCTTAGGAACTTGTTTAAGATTTTTAAGTCTAAGATTGGTCTGAAGGTTCCCTCTTTTTTGGGAACCACAAACAGATTTGAATAAAACCCTTGCCCCTGTTCCGTTCGCGGAACTGGGTGGATCACTCCCATCACTAAGAGGTCTTGTACACATTGTAGAAATGCCTCTTTCTTTACTAGGTTTGTTGATAACCTTGACAGATGAAACCTCCCTTGTGGAGGAGAAGTTTTGAAATCCAGAAGGTATCCCTGAGATATAATCTCCAACGTCCAGGGATCCTGTACATCTCTTGCCCAAGCCTGGGCGAAGAGAGAAAGTCTGCCCCCCACTAGATCCGTCTCCGGAAAGGGGGCCCTGTCTTCAGGCTGTCTTAGGGCGGAAGTAGGCTTTCTGGCCTGCTTGCCCTTGTTCCATGACTGGTTGCCTTTCCAACCCTGTCTGTAACGAGCAGTAGTTCCTTCCTGTTTTGGAGCGGAGGAAGTTGATGCTGCTCCTGCCTTGAGATTACGAAAGGCACGAAAATTAGACTGTTTGGCCTTTGATTTGGCCCTGTCCTGAGGAAGGGTGTGGCCCTTACCTCCAGTAATGTCAGCAATAATTTCCTTCAAGCCGGGCCCGAATAAGGTCTGCCCTTTGAAAGGAATGTTTAGTAGTTTAGACTTAGAAGTTACATCTGCTGACCAGGATTTAAGCCATAGCGCTCTGCGCGCCTGTATGGCGAATCCGGAATTCTTAGCCGTAAGTTTGGTTAAATGCACTACGGCATCCGAAACAAACGCATTAACCAGCTTAAGGGTTCTAATCTTGCTCAAGGACTCATCCAATGGTGCTGTGCGAATCGCCTCTTCCAGAGACTCAAACCAGAATGCCGCTGCAGCAGTGACAGGTGCAATGCATGCAAGAGGCTGTAATATAAAACCTTGTTGAACAAACATTTTCTTAAGGTAACCCTCTAATTTGTTATCCATTGGATCTGAGAAAGCACAGCTATCCTCCACCGGGATAGTGGTACGCTTGGCTAAAGTAGAAACTGCTCCCTCCATCTTAGGGACCGTCTGCCATAAGTCTCGTGTGGTGGCGTCTATAGGGAACATTTTTCTAAATTATCGGAGGAGGGGAAAAAAGGCACACCGGGTCTATCCCACTCCTTGCTAATAATCTCTGTAAGCCTCTTTGGTATAGGAAAAACGTCAGTACACACCGGTACCGCATAGTATTTATCCAGCCTACATAATTTCTCTGGGATTGCCACCGTGTCACAATCATTCAGAGCCGCTAACACCTCCCCTAGAAACACGCGGAGGTTCTCAAGCTTAAATTTAAAATTTTAAATTTCTGAATCCGGTCTCCCCGAATCAGAACTGTCACCCACAGAATGAAGCTCTCCGTCCTCATGTTCTGCAAATTGTGACGCAGTATCAGACATGGCTCTCGTGTCATCGGCGCGCTCTGTCCTTAACCCAGAGCTGTCGCGCTTGCCTCTTAACTCGGGCATATTGTATAATACTTCTTTCATAACATTAGCCATATCATGTAAAGTGATTTGTAAGGGCCTTGATGTACTTGGCGCCTCAATCTCACGCACCTCTCGAGCGGGAGACGAAGGTACTGACACGTGAGGAGAGTTAGACGGCATAACTTCCCCCTCGTTGTCTGGTGATAATTTCTTTATCGGTACAGATTGACTTTTATTCAAAGTAATATCAATACAATTGGTACACATATTTCTATTGGGCTCCACATCGGCTTTTAAACATAATGAACAAGCAGATTCCTCTGTATCAGACATGTTTAAACAGACTAGCAATGAAGCTAGCAAGCTTGGAAATTACTTTCAATAAGTTTACAAGCAATATAAAAAACGCTGCAGCGCTTTTAAAAAACACAGTTGAATAACAAAGAACTAATTCAGTTATAGTCAACAATTCTTTAAATGTATTAATTAGCAGAGGATTGCACCCATTAGCAAAAGGATGATTAACCCCTCAGTACCCAAAAACGGATATCAAATTAAGATTTAACGCTTTTATCACAGTCAAACACACTGTCACAGGTCTGCTGTGACTGATTACCTCCCTCAAAAACGAATTTTGAAGACCCCTGAGCTCTCTAGAGACGTCCTGGATCAAGGAGGAAGAAGCAGGAAGACTGTGCTAGAATTTTAACTGCGCAACAAGGCGCTAAAAAAGGCCCCTCCCACTCATTTACAACAGTGGGAGACCTGATATATAATGGTTTCTATGCAGAAATATACGTTAGTCATGTGGAAAAAAATCATGCCCAAAAGGATTCATCACCAAAGTACCTCCCAAAACGAATAACATGCCAGTAAACGTTTTAAAAACAAACCTTTTTTTTTTAATGTCATGCAAAGTTATCACTAAGCCTGCTACCAGTCGCTTCCACTGCAGATAAGGCTTAAGCATTATTTCAGTATTAACAGTATTTTCTCAGTCAAATTCTAGTCCCTAGAAAATAACTCTACTGTGCATACATTTATCAGCCTGATACCAGTCACTACTACTGCATTTAAGGCTGTACTTACATCATACGGGTAACAGCAGTGTTTTCTTAGTCAATTCCATTCCCAGAAAATATTGTACTGCACATACCTCATTTGCGGGGGACCCCGCATGCTATTCCCATTTTCTGAAGTTACCCCACTCCTCAGAATGTCGAGAACAGCCAGTGGATCTTAGTTACACCTGCTAAGATCATAGAAAACGCAGGCAGTTTCTTCTTCCAAATACTGCCTGAGATAGAAAAAACAGCACACTCCGGTGCCATTTAAAATAACAAACTTTTGATTGAAGAATAATTAAGTAAAAACTTTAACTCCTCTCGCGACCTCCTTCTTTGTTGAGGGTTGCAAGAGAATGACTGGGTATGACATGTGAGGGGAGGAGCTATATAGCAGCTCTGCTTGGGTGATCCTCTTGCAACTTCCTGTTGGGAAGGAGAATATATCCCATAAGTAATGGATGACCCGTGGACTGAACACACTTAACAAGAGAAATTGGACTTATTCTTAGCCTTGAAAGGCCTATCCTGTGGGAGGGCATGGCCCTTTCTCCCAGTGATGTCTGAAATAATTTCTTTCAATTCTGGCCCAAAAAGGGTCTTACCTTTGAAAGGGATATTAAGCAATTTTGTCTTGGAAGATACATCCGCCGACCAAGACTTTAGCTAGAGCGCTCTGCGCGCCACAATTGCAAACCCTGAATTTTTCGCAGCTAATCTCGCTAACTGCAAAGCGGCGTCTAAAATAAAGGAATTAGCTAACTTAAGTGCGTGAATTCTGTCCATGACTTCCTCATACGGAGTCTCCCTACTGAGCGACTTTTCCAGTTCCTAGAACCAGAACCACGCCGCTGTAGTGACAGGAATAATGCACGAAATAGGTTAAATAAACAATCGATTTAGCCCTTAAGAGTGTCCACCAGTTAATAGCCCATAATAAGCCCTTTATTCTTTCTAAGTCTAAGAAAATGGCTTACCGATCCCCATGAGGGAAAAATGACAGCCTTCCAGCATTACACAGTCTTGTTAGAAAATGGCTAGTCATACCTTGAGCAGAAAAGTCTGCAAACTGTTACCCCCAACTGAAGTTCTCTCATCTCAACAGTCCTGTGTGGGAACAGCAATCGATTTTAGTTACTGCTGCTAAAATCATACTCCTCTTTTAAACAGAACTCTTCATCTCTTTCTGTTTCAGAGTAAATAGTACATACCAGCACTATTTTAAAATAAACTCTTGATAGAAGAAATAAAAAACTTCAACTAACATCACAAACTCCTCACCATCCCCGTGGAGATGCTACTTTTTCAGAGCGGCAAGGAGAATGACTGGGGGGCGGAGCCAGAGGGGGAGCTATATGGACAGCTCTTGCTGTGTGCTCTCCTTGCCTTTCCCTGTAGGGGAGGAGAATATCCCACAAGTAATGGATGACGCCGTGGACCGGACACACCAATGTTGGAGAAACAAAAAACATTTCCTTGATACTGAACACACCAGCACTGGAGAAATCAAAGAGAAAAGCACAATCCATGTAAATATATATATATATACACATATACACACACACTGCAAGAAAGGGAACCAGCACTCAATATCCAAACAGCCTCCAGGGTGCACTTCCAATCAGAGTAATATTCACAATAGCAAAGAAGGCACTCTCCGTTTTTTTAAACCTCATTTATTTGTTATGGTAAACTTTTTCGGGGTCTCCCCCGTCCTGAGACCACTGGTGTGTGTGTATGTATATATATATATATATATATATATATATATATATATATATATACATACACATATACATACATACATACACACACACAACCAAAAAAAAAGTCCAAATAGCATGCAACAAGGAGGAAAAATAAAACTTGACTTTTATTAGAAATTCTTTAAAAACAATGTATTCACCAAAGCAGTCACTGTTATCAAAAAGTCCAGGTTAGGACCGTCAGCCTATGCGTTTCATGCCGCACTTGGCACTTCATCAGGACTGCTTTGGTGAATACATTGTTTTTAAAGAATTTCTAATAAAAGTCAAGTTTTATTTTTCCTACTTGTTGCATGCTATTTGGATTTTTTTGGAGCAGAGGCAGCTCCGGTCCGTTTCTGGTGACGTCACCTGTCCAGCGCATCTCCCTCAGGTGTACTGCAGCCATATCGGCGTTGAGAGGTCGTTGTACAAGGTAATGCTAACACTGATGAAGGAAGACAAAACGCTCACCACAAGTAAGAAACTTTATGCATAGTAAATAAACTTGAAAGCTTCATTTTGAGTGAGTGAAAACCAAGTGAACTTTCTTTTTATACATGCATTACAATCATGCATTTTACATTGTAGGTTCCATCTCAAAAGCTTCGAATACATAAAGCTCTTATTGCTATATTAAAGGGATATTATTGTTATCTTTCCCAACTAACATAAAGCCTCTTTGTAGTGCTAGGTTCACAAAGAGGCGTACAACTTACAAATAACACATTACAGAGGACTACCTTGGTCGAATAAGTGGCTTGAGACCATTGTATGTAAGCCCTCAACAGAACCTGTCAGCTACATATACTGGTTCTGTTTGACATAGCTTTTCAGCAGTTCTTTGTTTATATATATATATATATATATATATATATATACACACTGTATATTATATATATAAATAAATCAAACCACTGTACTCCCTTGCAGTGCAAATCTGCAGCTGCTCAGTCCATAGAACTAGACACACTGTAGAGTAAACCAGGCACTCTTGCTTAATTCGAATAAATTCTTTATTATCCGGTACAATCCGGTATTCCCAACGTTTTGGCCCTCACATTGGACCTTTGTCAAGGGTACAAATCTGTCAAAACAGTACACAGGTAATCACAAAAAGTTCTACTTACATATTTACAATGTCACACATGGAAACAAAGAACAAATCATCAAACAGGAAGTGATGTCATACCTGATCCGGGTCCAGCTATCACATACTTCCCCTTAATTAACCAAAGACTTTAAGGCCCCCAGGCCAAATAACAAGCCAATCAGAGCAGCAAGGTAAAAATAATAATGTTTTCATTTTTTTTAGTATATTTTTATTTTGCTGCAGGTAGTGCTCACTTTTTTTCTGCTTGCTGGTTGTCAGGGCGATAGTTAGGCCTTGCTGCTCTGATTGGCTTGTTATTTGGCCTGGGGGTCTTAAAGGGACAGTATACACTCATTTTCATATAACTGCATGTCATAGACACTACTATAAAGAACAAGATGCACAGATACTGATATAAAAATCCAGTATAAAACAAAATTTATGCTTACCTGATAAATTCCTTTCTCCTGTAGTGTGGTCAGTCCACGGGTCATCATTACTTCTGGGATATTAACTCCTCCCCAACAGGAAGTGCAAGAGGATCACCCAGCAGAGCTGCTATATAGCTCCTCCCCTCTACGTCACACCCAGTCATTCGACCAAGAACCAACGAGAAAGGAGAAGCCAAAGGGTGCAGTGGTGACTGGAGTATAATTTAAAAATTTAGACCTGCCATAAAAACAGGGCGGGCCGTGGACTGACCACACTACAGGAGAAAGGAATTTATCAGGTAAGCATAAATTTTGTTTTCTCCTGTTAAGTGTGGTCAATCCACGGGTCATCATTACTTCTGGGATACCAATACCAAAGCTAAAGTACACGGATGACGGGAGGGACAGGCAGGCTCTTTATACGGAAGGAACCACTGCCTGAAGAACCTTTCTCCCAAAAACAGCCTCCGAAGAAGCAAAAGTGTCAAATTTGTAAAATTTGGAAAAAGTATGAAGAGAAGACCAAGTTGCAGCCTTGCAAATCTGTTCAACAGAAGCCTCATTCTTAAAGGCCCAAGTGGAAGCCACAGCTCTAGTAGAATGAGCTGTAATCCTTTCAGGAGGTTGCTGTCCAGCAGTCTCATAGGCTAAACGTATTATGCTACGAAGCCAAAAAGAGAGAGAGGTAGCCGAAGCTTTTTGACCTCTCCTCTGACCAGAATAAACGACAAACAGGGAAGACGTTTGTCGAAAATCCTTAGTTGCCTGTAGATAAAATTTCAGGGCACGGACTACATCTAGATTGTGTAGAAGACGTTCCTTCTTCGAAGAAGGATTAGGACACAAAGATGGAACAACAATCTCTTGATTGATATTCCTGTTAGTGACCACCTTAGGTAAGAACCCAGGTTTAGTACGCAGAACTACCTTGTCTGAATGAAAAATCAGATAAGGAGAATCACAATGTAAGGCAGATAACTCAGAGACTCTTCGAGCCGAGGAAATAGCCATTAAAAACAGAACTTTCCAAGATAACAGCTTGATATCAATGGAATGAAGGGGTTCAAACGGAACACCCTGTAAAACATTAAGAACTAAGTTCAAACTCCATGGTGGAGCAACAGTTTTAAACACAGGCTTGATCCTAGCCAAAGCCTGACAAAAAGCTTGAACGTCCGGAACCTCTGACAGACGTTTGTGTAAAAGAATGGACAGAGCTGAAATCTGTCCCTTTAAGGAACTAGCGGATAAACCCTTTTCTAAACCTTCTTGTAGAAAAGACAATATCCTAGGAATCCTAACCTTACTCCATGAGTAACTCTTGGATTCGCACCAATATAAGTATTTACGCCATATTTTATGGTAAATCTTTCTGGTAACAGGCTTCCTAGCCTGTATTAAGGTATCAATTACTGACTCAGAAAAACCACGTTTTGATAAAATCAAGCGTTCAATTTCCAAGCAGTCAGCTTCAGAGAAATTAGATTTTGATGTTTGAAGGGACCCTGGATCAGAAGGTCCTGTCTCAGAGGCAGAGACCAAGGTGGACAGGATGACATGTCCACTAGATCTGCATACCAAGTCCTGCGTGGCCACGCAGGCGCTATTAGAATCACCGATGCTCTCTCCTGTTTGATTCTGGCAATCAATCGAGGAAGCATCGGGAAGGGTGGAAACACATAAGCCATCCCGAAGGTCCAAGGTGCTGTCAAAGCATCTATCAGAACCGCTCCCGGATCCCTGGATCTGGACCCGTAACAAGGAAGCTTGGCGTTCTGTCGAGACGCCATGAGATCTATCTCTGGTTTGCCCCAACGTCGAAGTATTTGGGCAAAGACCTCCGGATGAAGTTCCCACTCCCCCGGATGAAAAGTCTGACGACTTAGGAAATCCGCCTCCCAGTTCTCCACTCCCGGGATGTGGATTGCTGACAGGTGGCAAGAGTGAGACTCTGCCCAGCGAATTATCTTTGATACTTCCATCATTGCTAGGGAGCTTCTTGTCCCTCCTTGATGGTTGATGTAAGCTACAGTCGTGATGTTGTCCGACTGAAACCTGATGAACCCCCGAGTTGTTAACTGGGGCCAAGCCAGAAGGGCATTGAGAACTGCTCTCAATTCCAGAATGTTTATTGGCAGGAGACTCTCCTCCTGAGTCCATGGTCCCTGAGCCTTCAGAGAATTCCAGACAGCACCCCAACCTAGTAGGCTGGCGTCTGTTGTTACAATCGTCCAATCTGGCCTGCTGAATGGCATCCCCCTGGACAGATGTGGCCGAGAAAGCCACCATAGAAGAGAAATTCTGGTCTCTTGATCCAGATTCAGAGTAGGGGACAAGTCTGAGTAATCCCCATTCCACTGACTTAGCATGCACAATTGCAGCGGTCTGAGATGTAGGCGTGCAAAGGGTACTATGTCCATTGCCGCTACCATTAAGCCAATCACCTCCATGCATTGAGCCACTGACGGGTGTTGAATGGAATGAAGGACACGGCATGCATTTTGAAGCTTTGTTAACCTGTCTTCTGTCAGGTAGATCTTCATTTCTACAGAATCTATAAGAGTCCCCAAGAAGGGAACTCTTGTGAGTGGAAAGAGAGAACTCTTCTTTTCGTTCACCTTCCATCCATGCGACCTTAGAAATGCCAGTACTAACTCTGTATGAGACTTGGCAGTTTGAAAGCTTGAAGCTTGTATCAGAATGTCGTCTAGGTACAGAGCTACCGAAATTCCTCGCGGTCTTAGTACCGCCAGAAGAGCACCCAGAACCTTTGTGAAGATTCTTGGAGCCGTAGCCAATCCGAATGGAAGAGCTACAAACTGGTAATGCCTGTCTAGGAAGGCAAACCTTAGATACCGGTAATGATCCTTGTGAATCGGTATGTGAAGGTAAGCATCCTTTAAATCCACTGTGGTCATGTACTGACCCTTTTGGATCATGGGTAGGATTGTCCGAATAGTTTCCATTTTGAACGATGGAACTCTTAGGAATTTGTTTAGGATCTTTAAATCCAAGATTGGCCTGAAGGTTCCCTCTTTTTTGGGAACCACAAACAGATTTGAGTAAAACCCCTGTCCGTGTTCTGACCGCGGAACCGGATGGATCACTCCCATTAGTAAAAGATCTTGTACACAGCGTAGAAACGCCTCTTTCTTTATTTGGTTTGTTGACAACCTTGACAGATGAAATCTCCCTTTTGGGGGAGAGGATTTGAAGTCCAGAAGATATCCCTGAGATATGATCTCTAACGCCCAGGGATCCTGAACATCTCTTGCCCAAGCCTGGGCGAAGAGGGAAAGTCTGCCCCCCACTAGATCCGTTCCCGGATCGGGGGCCCTCTATTCATGCTGTCTTAGGGGCAGCAGCAGGTTTCATGGCCTGCTTGCCCTTGTTCCAGGACTGGTTAGGTCTCCAGCCTTGTCTGTAGCGAGCAACAGCTCCTTCCTGTTTTGGTGCAGAGGAAGTTGATGCTGCTCCTGCCTTGAAATTACGAAAGGAACGAAAATTAGACTGTCTAGCCTTAGGTTTGGCTCTGTCTTGAGGCAGGGCATGGCCTTTACCTCCTGTAATGTCAGCGATAATTTCTTTCAACCCGGGCCCGAATAAGGTCTGCCCTTTGAAAGGTATGTAAAGTAATTTAGATTTAGAAGTAACGTCAGCTGACCAGGATTTTAGCCACAGTGCTCTGCGTGCCTGAATGGCGAATCCGGAATTCTTAGCCGTAAGTTTAGTTAAATGTACTACGGCATCCGAAATAAATGAATTAGCTAGCTTAAGTGTCTTAAGCTTGTTTGAAATCTCATCTATAGTTATTGAGTCAAGAGTCTCTTCCAGGGACTCGGACCAAAAAGCGGCCGCGACAGACGCAATACATGCAAGGGGTTGCAATATAAAACCTTGTTGAACAAACATTTTCTTAAGGTAACCCTCTAATTTTTTATCCATTGGATCTGAAAAGGCACAGCTATCCTCCACCGGGATAGTGGTACGCTTAGCCAGAGTAGAAACCGCTCCCTCCACCTTAGGGACCGTCTGCCATAAGTCCCGTGTGGTGGCGTCTATTGGAAACATTTTCCTAAACACAGGAGGGGGGGGGGAAAGGGTACACCGGGCCTATCCCACTCCTTAGTAATTATCTCTGTAAGCCTCTTAGGTATAGGAAATACGTCAGTACTCGCCGGTACCGCATAGTATCTATCCAGCCTACATAATTTCTCTGGGATTGCAACGGTGTTACAATCATTCAGAGCCGCTAATACCTCCCCTAACAGTACACGGAGGTTTTCGAGTTTAAACTTAAAATTAGAAATGTCTGAATCCATTCTATTGGGATCAGAACCGTCACCTGCAGATTGAAGCTCTCCGTCCTCATGTTCAGCATACTGTGACGCAGTATCAGACATGGCCCTATTATCAACAGCGCACTCTGTTCTCACCCCAGAGTGATCACGCTTACCTCTAAGTTCTGGTAATTTAGCCAAAACTTCAGTCATAACATTAGCCATATCCTGTAATGTGATTTGTAATGGCCGCCCTGATGTACTCGGCGCTACAATATCACGCACCTCCCGAGCGGGAGATGCAGGTACTGACACGTGAGGCGAGTTAGTCGGCATAACTCTCCCCTCGTTGTTTGGTGAATGATGTTCAATTTGTACAGATTGACTTTTATTTAAAGTAGCATCAATGCAATTAGTACATAAATTTCTATTGGGCTCCACTTTGGCTTTAGCACATATAGCACAGAGATATTCCTCTGAGTCAGACATGTTTAACACACTAGCAATTAAACTAGCAACTTGGAAATACTTTTCAAAGCAATTTACAAATAATATGAAAACGTACTGTGCCTTTAAGAAGCACAGAAAAAAAGTTATGACAGTTGAGAAATAATAAACTTGAGAAACTATAACATCAAATTCTTTCCGGTAAAAACACAATTTTAGCAAAGGATTGCCCCCATTAGCAATGGATAACTAACCCTGAATAGCAGAAAAAAAGTGCAGAAAATAAACGTTTTTTATCACAGTCAGTCACAATCTCACAGCTCTGCTGTGAGTGATTACCTCCCTCAAATTAACTTTTGAAGACCCCTGAGCTCTGTAGAGACGAACCGGATCATGCAGGGAAGACAAGAGACTTCTGACTGAATTTTCTGATGCGTAGCAAAAGCGCCAAAATAGGCCCCTCCCCCTCACACACAACAGTGAGGGAGATCAGTAAACTGTCTTAAATTAAATAAAAACGACTGCCAAGTGGAAAAAAGTGCCCAAAACAATTTTTCACCCAGTACCTCAGATAATTAAACGATTTAACATGCCAGCAAAAACGTTTAACATCAAATAAATGAAATGTCATTAGAAAGCCTGTTGCTAGTCACTGCAAATTAGGCTAAAGTCTTATGCATACAGTATTATCCCAGTGAAGTGCCATTCCCCAGAATACTGAAGTGTAAATATACATACATGACAGCCTGATACCAGTTGCTACTACTGCATTTAAGGCTGAGCTTACATTATATCGGTATGGCAGAATTTTCTCAGTCAATTCCATTGTCAGAAAATAATATGCTGCTACATACCTCTTTGCAGGTTAACCTGCCCGCTGTCCCCTGATCTGAAGTTTACCTCACTCCTCAGATGGCCGAGAACAGCAATATGATCTTAACTACGCCAGCTAAAATCATACAAAAAACTCAGGTAGATTCTTCTTCAAATTCTACCAGAGAAGGAACAACACACTCCGGTGCTATTATAAAATAACAAACTTTTGATTGAAGGTATAAAACTAAGTATAATCACCACAGTCCTCTCACACATCCTATCTATTAGTTGGGTGCAAGAGAATGACTGGGTGTGACGTAGAGGGGAGGAGCTATATAGCAGCTCTGCTGGGTGATCCTCTTGCACTTCCTGTTGGGGAGGAGTTAATATCCCAGAAGTAATGATGACCCGTGGACTGACCACACTTAACAGGAGAAAACTGTTTTAAAACTTACTTAGAAGTTCTAAGTTTAGCTCTGTTGAAAAAGTGGCTGGAAAGCCCACGGCAAGTGGGAGATAAGACACCCCCCCTCCCCCTTCTTTTGCATATGAAAAGACCCTTTACACAAACAGGAGCAAGCTGGAGAAGGTAGCTGACGGTATTCACATAAAACTTTGGGGCTTGGTTAGGAGTCTGAAAATCAGAGCAATGTTATTTAAAAATAAGCAAAACTATACATTTTTAAAAATAGAAAACTTTATGGGCTATATAAATAGATAATCTACAAAACATTTATGCAAAGAAAAAAACATAATTTATTTAAGAACTTACCTGATAAATTAATTTCTTTCATATTAGCAAGAGTCCATGAGCTAGTGACGTATGGGATATACATTCCTACCAGGAGGGGCAAAGTTTCCCAAACCTCAAAATGCCTATAAATACACCCCTCACCACACCCACAAATCAGTTTAACGAATAGCCAAGAAGTGGGGTGATAAGAAAAAAGTGCGAAAGCATAAAAAATAAGGAATTGTAATAATTGTGCTTTATACAAAAAAATCATAACCACCACAAAAAAGGGTGGGCCTCATGGACTCTTGCTAATATGAAAGAAATGAATTTATCAGGTAAGTTCTTACATAAATTATGTTTTCTTTCATGTAATTAGCAAGAGTCCATGAGCTAGTGACGTATGGGATAATGACTACCCAAGATGTGGATCTTTCCACGCAAGAGTCACTAGAGAGGGAGGGATAAAATAAAGACAGCCAATTCCGCTGAAAAATAATCCACACCCAAAATAAAGTTTAAATTTATTAATGAAAAAAACTGAAATTATAAGCAGAAGATTCAAACTGAAACAGCTGCCTGAAGTACTTTTCTACCAAAAACAGCTTTAGAAGAAGAAAACACATCAAAATGGTAGAATTTAGTAAAAGTATGCAAAGAAGACCAAGTTGCTGCTTTGCAAATCTGATCAACCGAAGCTTCATTCCTAAACGCCCAGGAAGTAGAAACTGACCTAGTAGAATGAGCTGTAATCCTTTGAGGCGGAGTTTTACCCGACTCGACATAAGCATGATGAATTAAAGATTTCAACCAAGATGCCAAAGAATGTGCAGAGGCCTTCTGACCTTTCCTAGAACCGGAAAAGATAACAAATAGACTAGAAGTCTTTCGGAAATTCTTAGTAACTTCAACATAATATTTCAAAGCTCTAAATACATCCAAAGAATGCAATGATCTCTCCTTAGAATTCTTAGGATTAGGACACAATGAAGGAACCACAATTTCTCTACTAATGTTGTTAGAATTCACAACCTTAGGTAAAAATTTAAAAGAAGTTCGCAACACCGCCTTATCCTGATGAAAAATCAGAAAAGGAGACTCACAAGAAAGAGCAGATAATTCAGAAACTCGTCTGGCAGAAGAGATGGCCAAAAGGAACAAAACTTTCCAAGAAAGTAATTTGATGTCCAACGAAAGCATAGGTTCAAACGGAGGAGCTTGAAGAGCCCCCAGAACCAAATTCAAACTCCAAGGAGGAGAAATTGACTTAATGACAGGTTTTATACGAACCAAAGCTTGTACAAAACAATGAATATCAGGAAGATTAGCAATCTTTCTGTGAAAAAGAACAGAAAGAGCAGAGATTTGTCCTTTCAAGGAACTTGCAGACAAACCTTTATCCAAACCATCCTGAAGAAACTGTAAAATTCTCGGAATTCTAAAAGAATGCCAGGAAAAATGATGAGAAAGACACCAAGAAATATAAGTCTTCCAGACTCTATAATATATCTCCCTAGATACAGATTTACGAGCCTGTAACATAGTATTAATCACAGTCAGAGAAACCTCTTTGACTAAGAATCAAGCGTTCAATCTCCATACCTTTAAATTTAAGGATTTGAGATCCTGATGGAAAAAAAGGACCTTGCGACAAAAGGTCTGGTCTTAACGGAAGAGTCCACGGTTGGCAAGAGGCCATCCGGACAAGATCCGCATACCAAAACCTGTGAGGCCATGCTGGAGCTACCAGCAGAACAAACGAGCATTCCTTCAGAATCTTGGAGATCACTCTTGGAAGAAGAACTAGAGGCGGAAAGATATAGGCAGGATGATACTTCCAAGGAAGTGACAATGCATCCACTGCTTCCGCTTGAGGATCCCTGGATCTGGACAGATACCTGGGAAGTTTCTTGTTTAGATGAGAGGCCATCAGATCTATTTCTGGAAGTCCCCACATTTGAACAATCTGAAGAAATACCTCTTCTGGGTGAAGAGACCATTCGCCCGGATGTAACGTTTGGCGGCTGAGATAATCCGCTTCCCAATTGTCTATACCTGGGATATGAACCGCAGAAACTAGACAGGAGCTGGATTCCGCCCATACCAGAATTCGAGATACTTCCTTCATAGCCAGAGGACTGTGAGTCCCTCCTTGATGATTGATGTATGCCACAGTTGTGACATTGTCTGTCTGAAAACAAATGAACGATTCTCTCTTTAGAAGAGGCCATGACTGAAGAGCTCTGAAAATTGCACGGAGTTCCAAAATATTGATCGGTAATCTCACCTCCTGAGATTCCCAAACCCTTTGTGCTGTCAGAGACCCCCAAACAGCTCCCCAACCTGTCAGACTTGCATCTGTTGAAATTACAGTCCAGGTCGGAAGAACAAAAGAAGCCCCCTGAACTAAACGATGGTGATCTGTCCACCACATCAGAGAGTGTCGTACAATCGGTGTTAAAGATATTGAGATATCTTTGTGTAATCCCTGCACCACTGGTTCAGCATACAGAGCTGAAGAGGTCGCATGTGAAAACGAGCACAGGGGATCGCGTCCGATGCTGCAGTCATAAGACCTAGAATTTCCATGCATAAAGCTACCGAAGGGAATGATTGTGACTGAAGGTTTCGACAAGCTGATATCAACTTTAGACGTCTCTTGTCTGTCAAAGACAGAGTCATGGACACTGAATCTATCTGGAAACCTAAAAAGGTTACCCTTGTCTGAGGAATCAATGAACTTTTTGGTAAATTGATCCTCCAACCATGATCTTGAAGAAACAACACAAGTCGATTCGTATGAGATTCTGCTAAATGTGAAGACTGAGCAAGTACCAAGATATCGTCCAAATAAGGAAATACCACAATACCCTGTTCTCTGATTACAGACAGAAGGGCACCGAGAACCTTTGTAAAAATTCTTGGAGCTGTAGCTAGGCCAAACGGTAGAGCCACAAACTGGTAATGCTTGTCTAGAAAAGAGAATCTCAGAAACTGATAGTGATCTGGATGAATCGGAATATGCAGATATGCATCCTGTAAATCTATTGTGAACATATAATGCTCTTGCTGAACAAAAGGCAGGATAGTCCTTACAGTTACCATTTTGAATGTTGGTATCCTTACATAACGATTCAATATTTTTAGATCCAGAACTGGTCTGAAGGAATTCTCCTTCTTTGGTACAATGAAGAGATTTGAATAAAACCCCAGCCCCTGTTCCAGAACTGGAACTGGCATAATTACTCCAGCCAACTCTAGATCTGAAACACATTTCAGAAATGCTTGAGCCTTCGCTAGGTTTACTGGGACACGGGAAAGAAAAAATCTCTTTGCAGGAGGCCTTATCTTGAAGCCAATTCTGTACCCTTCTGAAACAATGTTCTGAATCCAGAGATTGTGAACGGAATTGAACCAAATTTCTTTGAAAAAACGTAATCTGCCCCCTACCAGCTGAGCTGGAATGAGGGCCGCACCTTCATGTGGACTTCGAAGCTGGCTTTGGTTTTCTAAAAGGCTTGGATTTATTCCAGACTGGAGATGGTTTCCAAACTGATACCGCTCCTGAGGATGAAGGATCAGGCTTTTGTTCCTTGTTGTGACGAAAGGAACGAAAACGATTATTAGACCTAAATTTACCTTTAGATTTTTTATCCTGTGGTAAAAAAGTTCCTTTCCCTCCAGTAACAGTTGAGATAATAGAATCCAAATGAAAACCAAATAATTTATTACCCTGGAAAGAAAGGGAAAGCAGAGCAGACTTAGAAGACATATCAGCATTCCAAGTTTTAAGCCATAAAGCTCTTTTAGCTAAAATAGCTAGAGACATATACCTGACATCAACTCTAATGATATCAAAGATGGCATCACAAATAAAATTATTAGCATGTTGTAGAAGAATAATAATGCTATGAGAATTATGATCTGTTACTTGTTGCGCTAAAGCTTCTAACCAAAAAGTTGAAGCTGCAGCAACATCCGCTAAAGATATAGCAGGTCTAAGAAGATTACCTGAACACAAGTAAGCTTTTCTTAGAAAGGATTCAATTTTCCTATGTAAAGGATCCTTAAAGGAAGTACCATCTGCCGTAGGAATAGTAGTACGCTTAGCAAGAGTAGAGACAGCCCCATCAACCTTAGGGATTTTGTCTCAAAATTCTAATCTGTCAGATGGCACAGGATATAATTGCTTAAAACGTTTAGAAGGAGTAAAAGAATTACCCAAATTATTCCATTCCCTGGAAATTACTTCAGAAATAGCACCAGGGACAGGAAACACTTCTGGAATAACTACAGGAGATTTAAAAACCTTATCTAAATGTTTAGATTTAGTACCAAGAGGACTAGAATCCTCAATTTCTAATGCAATTAGGACTTCTTTAAGTAAAGAACGAATAAATTCCATTTTAAATAAATATGAAGATTTATCAGCATCAACCTCTGAGACAGAATCCTCTGAATCAGAAGAACCAATATCAGTATCAGAATGATGTTCATTTAAAAATTCATCTGAAAAATGAGAAGTTTTAAAAGACTTTTTACGTTTACTAGAAGGAGGAATAACAGACATAGCCTTCTTAATGGATTTAGAAACAAAATCTCTTATGTTATCAGGAACACTCTGAGCATTAGATGTTGACAGAACAGCAACAGGTAATGTAACAGTACTAAAGGAAATATTATCTGCATTAGCAAGTTTGTCATGACAAACAGTACAAACAACAGCTGGAGGAACAGATACCAAAATTTACAGCAGATACACTTAGCTTTGGTAGCTCCAGCACCAGGCAGCGATTTTCCAAAAGTATCTTCTGACTCAGCTTCAACGTGGGACATCTTGCAATATGTAATAGAAAAAACATATAAAGCAAAAATGATCAAATTCCTTAAATGACAGTTTCAGGAATGGGAAAAAAATGCCAGTGAACAAGCTTCTAGCAACCAGAAGCACAAAATAATGAGACTTAAATAATGTGGAGACAATAGTGACGCCCATATTTTTTTTTTTTTTTGCGCCAAAAAAGACGCCCACATTATTTGGCGCCTAAATGCTTTTGGCGCCAAAATGACGCCACATCCGGAACGCCGACACCTTTGGCGCAAAAAAACGTCAAAAATGACGCAACTTCCGGCGACACGTATGACGCCGGAAACAGAAAAAAAATTTTGCGCCAAAAAAGTCTGCGCCAAGAATGACGCAATAAAATGAAGCATTTTCAGCCCCCGCGAGCCTAAAAGCCCACAGGGAAAAACAGAATTTATGCTTACCTGATAAATTACTTTCTCCAACGGTGTGTCCGGTCCACGGCGTCATCCTTACTTGTGGGATATTCTCCTCCCCAACAGGAAATGGCAAAGAGCCCAGCAAAGCTGGCCATATAGTCCCTACTAGGCTCCGCCCACCCCAGTCATTCGACCGACGGACAGGAGGAAATATATATAGGAGAAACCATATGGTAACGTGGTGACTGTAGTTAGAGAAAATAATTCATCAGACCTGATTAAAAAACCAGGGCGGGCCGTGGACCGGACACACCGTTGGAGAAAGTAATTTATCAGGTAAGCATAAATTCTGTTTTCTCCAACATAGGTGTGTCCGGTCCACGGCGTCATCCTTACTTGTGGGAACCAATACCAAAGCTTTAGGACACGGATGAAGGGAGGGAGCAAATCAGGTCACCCAAACGGAAGGCACCACGGCTTGCAAAACCTTTCTCCCAAAAATAGCCTCCGAAGAAGCAAAAGTATATAATTTAAAAAATTTGGTCAACAGGAACCTCATTCTTGAAGGCCCATGTGGAAGCCACAGCCCTAGTGGAGTGAGCTGTGATACTTTCAGGAGGCTGCCGTCCGGCAGTCTCAAAAGCCAATCTGATGATGCTTTTAAACCAAAAGGAAAGAGAGGTAGAAGTTGCTTTTTTACCTCTCCTTTAACCAGAATAAACAACAAACAAAGAAGATGTTTGTCTAAAATCTTCAGTAGCCTCTAAATAGAATTTTAGAGCACGGACAACGTCCAAATTGTGTAACAAACGTTCCTTCTATGAAACTGGATTCGGACACAAAGAAGGTACAACTATCTCCTGGTTAATATTTTTGTTGGAAACAACCTTCGGAAGAAAACCAGGCTCAGTACGTAAAACCACCTTATCTGCATGGACCAGATAGGGCGGAGAACACTGCAGAGCAGATAACTCAGAAACTCTTCTAGCGGAAGAAATTGCAACCTAAAACAAAACTTTCCAAGATAATAACTTAATATCTACGGAATGTAAGGGTTCAAACGGAACCCCTTGAAGAACTGAAAGAACTAGATTAAGACTCCAGGGAAGAGTCAAAGGTCTGTAAACAGGCTTGATTCTAACCAGAGCCTGAACAAACGCTTAAACGTCTGGCACAGCTGCCAGCCTTTTGTGAAGTAAAACAGATAAAGCAGAGATCTGTCCCTTCAGAGAACTCGCAGAAAATCCTTTCTCCAAACCTTCTTGTAGAAAGGAAAGAATCTTAGGAATTTTTATCTTGTTCCATGGGAATCCTTTAGATTCACACCAACAGATATATTTTTTCCATATATTATGGTAAATTTTTCTAGTTACAGGCTTTCTAGCCTGAATAAGAGTATCTATTACAGAATCTGAAAACCCACGCTTTGATAAAATCAAGCGTTCAAACTCCAAGCAGTCAGTTGGAGGAAAACCAGATTTGGATGTTCGAATGGACCCTGAATAAGAAGGTCCTGTCTCAAAGGTAGCTTCCATGGTGGAGCCGATGACACATTCACCAGGTCTGCATACCAAGTCCTGCGTGGCCACACAGGAACTATCAAGATCACCGAAGCCCTCTCCAGATTGATCCTGGCTACCAGCCTGGGAATGAGAGGAAACGGTGGGAATACATAAGCTAGGTTGAAGATCCAAGGTGCTACTATTGTATCCAATAGAGTCGCCTTGGGATCCCTGGATTTGGACCCGTAACAAGGGACCATGAAGTTCTGACGAGAGGCCATCAGAACCATGTCTGGAATGCCCCATAATTGAGTTATTTGGGCAAAGATTTCCAGATGGAGTTCCCACTCCCCCGGATGCTCCTCCATCGCCAGGGAACTCCTTGTTACCCCCTGATGGTTGATATATGTAACAGTCGTCATGATGTCTGATTGAAACCTTATGAATTTGGCCTTTGCTAGTCGAGGCCAAGCCTTGAGAGCATTGAATATCGCTCTCAGTTCCATTATGTTTATCGGGAGAAGAGAGTCTTCCCGAAACCATAGACCCTGAGCTTTCAGGGGTTCCCAGACTGCGCCCCAGCCCACCAGACTGGCGTCGGTCGTGACAATGACCTACTCTGGTCTGCGGAAGCTCATTCCCTGTGACAGGTTGTCCAGGGTCAGCCACCAACGGAGTGAATCTCTGGTTATTTGATCTACTTGTATCGTCGGAGACAAGTCTGTATAATCCCCATTCCACTGTCTGAGCATGCACAGGTGTAATGGTCTTAGATGAATTCGTGCAAAAGGAACTATGTCCATTGCCGCAACCATCAAACCTATTACTTCCATGCACTGCGCTATGGAAGGAAGAAGAACAGAATGAAGTACCTGACAAGAGCTTAGAAGTTTTGATTTTCTGGCCTCTGTCAGAAAAACCTTCATTTCTAAGGAAACTATTATTGTTCCCAAGAAGGGAACTCTTGTTGACGGGGACAGAGAACTTTTTTCTATGTTCACTTTCCACCTGTGAGATCTGAGAAAGGCTAGGACAATGTCCGTATGAGCCCTTGCTTTTGACAGAGACGACACTTGAATCAGGATTTCGTCCAAGTAAGGTACTACTGCAATGCCCCTTGGTCTTAGCACCGCTAGAAGGGACCCTAGTACCCTTGTGAAAATCCTTGGAGCAGTGGCTAATCCGAATGGAAGTGCCACAAACTGGTAATGCTTGTCCAGAAAGGCGAACCTTAGGAACCGAAAATGTTCCTTGTGGATAGGAATACGTAGGTACGCATCCTTTAAGTCCACCGTGGTCATGAATTGACCTTCCTGGATGGTAGGAAGGATCGTTCGAATGGTTTCCATTTTGAACGATGAAACCCTTAGAAACTTGTTTAGAATCTTGAGATCTAAAATAGGTCTGAATGTTCCCTCTTTTTTGGGAATTATGAACAGGTTGGAGTAAAAACCCATCCCTTGTTCTCCTAATGGAACAGGATGAATCACTCCCATGCTTAACAGGTCTTCTACACAGTGTAAGAATGCCTGTTCGAAGATAATTGAGACCCGTGGAACCTTCCCCTTGGGGGTAGTTCCCTGAATTCCAGGAGATAACCTTGAGAAACTATTTCTAGCGCCCAAGGATCCTGAACATCTCTTGCCCCAGCCTGAGCAAAGAGAGAAAGTCTGCCCCCCAACAGATCCTTCCCAGATCGGGGGCCAACACTTCATGCTGTTTTGGTAGCAGTGGCAGGTGACTTGGCCTGCTTACCCTTGTTCCAGCCTTGCATCGGCCTCCAGGCTGGCTTGGTTTGAGAAGTATTACCCTCTTGCTTAGAGGGTGTAGAATTTGAGGCTGGTCCGTTTCTGCGAAAGGGACGAAAATTTGGCTTATTTTTAGCCTTAAAAGACCTATCCAGAGGAAGGGCGTGGCCCTTTCTCCCAGTGATGTCTGAAATAATCTCTTTCAAGTCAGGGCCAAACAGTGTTTTACCCTTGAAAGGGATGTTAAGCAAAAGCGCTCTGCGCGCCACGATAGCAAACCCTGAATTATTCGCCGCTAATCTAGCTAATTGCAAAGCGGCATCTAAAATAAAAGAGTTAGCCAATTTAAGAGCTTGAACTCTGTCCAAAACCTCCTCGTACGAAGATTCTTTATTGAGCGACTTTTCTAGTTCTTCGGACCAGAAACACGCAGCTGTAGTGACAGGAACAATGCATGAAATTGGTTGTAGAAGGTAACCTTGCTGAACAAACATCTTTTTAAGCAAACCCTCTAACCTTTAATCCATAGGATCTTGAAAGCACAACTATCTTCTATAGGAATAGAAGTGCGTTTGTTTAGAGTAGAAACCGCCCCCTCGACCTTGGGGACTGTATGCTATAAGTCCTTTCTGGGGTCGACTATAGGAAATAATTTCTTAAATATAGGGGGAGGACAAAAGGTATGCCGGGCCTTTCCCACTCCTTATTTACTATGTCCGCCACCCGCTTGGGTATAGGAAAAACATCGGGGGGCACCGGAACCTCTAGGAACTTGTCCATCTTACCTAATTTCTCTGGAATGACCAAATTGTCACAATCATCCAGAGTAGATAATACCTCCTTAAGTAGTGCGTGGGGATGTTGTAATTTAAATTTAAAAGTTACAATATCAGGTTCTGCTTGTTGAGAAATTTTCCCTGAATCTGAAATTTCTCCCTCAGACAAAACCTCCCTCCTGGCCCCTTCAGATAGGTGTGAGGGTATGTCAGAACAGATATCATCAGCGTCCTTTTGCTCTTCAGTGTTTAAAACAGAGCAATCACGCTTTCTCTGATAAGTAGGCATTTTGGAAAAAATGCATGCAATAGAATTATCCATTACAGCCATTAATTGTTGTATGGTAATAAGTATTGGCGCACTAGATGTACTAGGGGCCTCTTGTGTGGGCAAAACTGGTGTAGACACAGAAGGGGATGATGCAGTACCATGCTTACTCCCCTCATTAGAGGAATCATCTTGGGCAATATCATATCTATGGCATTATTATCCCTACTTTGTTTGGACATTATGACACAAATATATCACATATATTTAAATGGGGAGACACATTGGCTTTCATACATATAGAACATCGTTATCTGATGGTTCAGACATGTTAAACAGGCTTAAACTTGTCAACAAAGCACAAAAAACGTTTTACAATAAAACCGTTACTGTCCCTTTAAATTTTAAACTGAACACACTTTATTACTGAATATGTGAAAAAGTATGAAGGAATTGTTCAAAATTCACCAAAATTTCACCACAGTAACTTAAAGCCTTAAAAGTATTGCACACCAAATTTGAAAGCTTTAACCCTTAAAATAACGGAACCGGAGCCGTTTTTACATTTAACCCCTATACAGTCCCAGGTATCTGCTTTGCTGAGACCCAACCAAGCCCAGAGGGGAATACGATACCAAATGATGCCTTCTATAAGCTTTTTCAGTGGTTCTTAGCTCCTCACACATGCATCTGCATGCCATGCTTTCCAAAAACAACTGCGCATTAGAGGCGCGAAAATGAGGCTCTGTCTATGACTAGAAAAGGCCCCCAGTGAAAAAGGTGTCCAATACAGTGCCTGCCGTTTTTATTAAAACAATCCCCAAGATTTAACAACTATTAAAAGTAATAATCTGCCAAATATACTTAGTAAAGTAATCGTTTTAGCCCAGAAAAATGTCTACCAGTTTTTTAAGCCCTAATGAAGCCCTTTATTCTTTTACTTAAACTAAGAAAATGGCTTACCGGTTCCCATAGGGAAAATGACAGCTTCCAGCATTACCGAGTCTTGTTAGAAATGTGTCATACCTCAAGCAGCAAAGTCTGCCCACTGTTTCCCCCAACTGAAGTTACTTCATCTCAACAGTCCTGTGTGGAAACAGCTATCGATTTTAGTAACGGTTGCTAAAATCATTTTCCTCTTACAAACAGAAATCTTCATCTCTTTTCTGTTTCAGAGTAAATAGTACATACCAGCACTATTTTAAAATAACAAACTCTTGATTGAAGAACAAAAACTACATTTAAACACCAAAAAACTCTAAGCCATCTCCGTGGAGATGTTGCCTGTGCAACGGCAAAGAGAATGACTGGGGTGGGCGGAGCCTAGTAGGGACTATATGGCCAGCTTTGCTGGGCTCTTTGCCATTTCCTGTTGGGGAGGAGAATATCCCACAAGTAAGGATGACGCCGTGGACCGGACACACCTATGTTGGAGAAAGTCAAATTTTAAGGTAAGAAAAAATGATTTATTCATATGCATTATCCCAAATATGAAACTGACTGTCTGAAATAAGGAACTTTGAACATCCTGAGTCAAGGCAAATAAATGTTTGAATACATATATTTAGAACTTTATATAAAAGTGCCCAACCATAGCTTAGAGTGTCACAGAAAATAAGACTTACTTACCCCAGGACACTCATCTACATGTAGTAGAAAGCCAAACCAGTACTGAAACGAGAATCAGTAGAGGAAATGGTATATATAAGAGTATATCGTCGATCTGAAAAGGGAGGTAAGAGATGAATCTCTACGACCGATAACAGAGAACCTATGAAATAGACCCCGTAGAAGGAGATCACTGCATTCAAATAGGCAATACTCTCCTCACATCCCTCTGACATTCACTGCACGCTGAGAGGAAAACCGGGCTCCAACCTGCTGCGGAGCGCATATCAACGAAGAATCTAGCACAAACTTACTTCACCACCTCCATAGGAGGCAAAGTTTGTAAAACTGATTTGTGGGTGTGGTGAGGGGTGTATTTATAGGCATTTTGAGGTTTGGGAAACTTTGCCCCTCCTGGTAGGAATGTATATCCCATACGTCACTAGCTCATGGACTCTTGCTAATTACATGAAAGAAATGAGTGTATAATGTCCCTTTAAAGTCTTTGGTTAATGAAGGGGAAGTATGTGATAGCCGGACCTGGATCAGGTATGACATCACTTCCTGTTTGATGATTTGTTCTGTTTTTCCATGTGTGACATTGTAAATATGTAAGTAGAACTTTTTGTGATTACCTGTGTACTGTTTTGACAGATTTGTACCCTTGAAAAAGGTCCAATGTGAGGACCGAAACGTTGGGAATACCGGACTGTACCGGATAATAAAGAAGTTATTCGAATTAAGCAAGAGTGCTTATCATAAATTATGCTTCCTAGATAATTTCCTTTCCTTCTGTAGGAGGAGAGTCCACGGCTTCATTTCTTACTTGTGGAAAATACTGAACCTGGCCATCAGGAGGAGACAAAGACACCCCAGCTAAAGGCTTAAATACCTCCCCAACTTCCCTCATTCCCCAGTCATTCTGCCGAGGGAACAAGGAACAGTAGGAGAAATATCAGGGTATAAATGGTGCCAGAAGAACAAAACTAAAATGTAGGTCCGCCCAACGGAGAATACGGGTGGGACCGTGGACTCTCCGCATACAGAAGGAAAGGAAATTATCTGGTAAGCACAATTTACGTTTTCCTTCTTAATATGAGGAGAGTACACAGCTTCATTCCTTACTTGTGGGAAACATATACCCAAGCTCTAGAGGACAATGAATGAAATGGGAGGGTAAAGAGAGAGGCGGACCCTATTCTGAGGGCACCACAGCCTGCAAAACCTTTCTCCCAAAAGCTGCTTCAGCCGAAGCAAAAACGTCAAACTTGTAAAATTTTGAAAAAGTATGTAAGGAGGACCAGGTAGCCGCCCTACAAATCTGATCCATAGAGGCATCATTCTTGAAGGCCCAAGAGGAAGCCACAGCTCTAGTTGAATGAGCCTTAATCCTCTGAGGAGGTTTATGTCCCGCTGTCTCATAAGATAAGCGAATAATGCTCCTGAACCAAAAAGATAAGGAAGTGGACGAGGCCTTCTGCTCCCTACGCTTTCCAGAATAGACAACAAACAAAGAAGAAGTCTGTCTAAACTCCTTTGTAGCCTGAAGATAGAACTTCAAGGCCCGAACCACATCCAAATTATGAAGTAACCGCTCCTTCGAGGAAGAAGGATGACACAAGGAAGGAACCACAATTTCCTGATTGATGTTTCGATCAGAAACAACCTTAGGAAGAAAACCTACCCCAGTACGAAGAACAGCCTTATCAGCATGGAATACTAGTTAAGGGGGGTCACATTGCAAGGCAGCCATCTCAGATACTCTGCGTGCCGAAGCAATAGCCAGTAAAAAAAGAACCTTCCAAGACAGTTATTTAATGTTAACTACATGCATAGGCTCAAACAGAACCTTCGGCAAAACTTTAAGAACAAGATTGAAACTCCAAGGAGGAGCGCTAGATCTAAACACAGGCCTGATTCTAGTCAGAGCCTGAACAAAAGCCTGGACATCTGGAAGTTCACAGAGCCTCTTGTGCAATGAAACAGATAGGGCCGAAATCTGTCCCTTAAGAAAGCTAGCAGAAAGACCCTTCTCCAGACCATCCTGGAGAAAGGAAAGAATCCTGGAAACCCTGACCTTATGCCAGGGCAATCCATGCTCTTCACACCAGAATAAGTAGGTCCTCCACATCTTATGATAGATGCAACGAGTGACCGGCTTACACGCCTGAATGAGTGTATCAATAACTCTCTCCAAGAACCCTCTCTTGGCTAGGACTAAGCGTTCAATCTCCACGCAGTCAGCCTCAGAGAATTCTAGATTTTTGATGAACAAGAGGGCCTTGCTCCAGCAGATCCCTGCGACAAGGTAACCTCCATGGAGGAGATGACATCCCCACCAGGTCCACGAACCACATACTCCGAGGCCATGATGGAGCAATTAGAATCACTGATGCTTGCTCCTGCTTGATGCGGGCCACTACACGAGGGAGAAGTGGTAACGGCGGAAAAATGTAGATCAGACTGAACCTCCAAGGCACTGCTAATGCATCTATTAGCTCCGCCTGAGGATCCCTGGACAACGACCCATATCTGGGTAGCTTGGAATTGAGCCAGGGCACCAAGAATGTTTTTATATAATCTTTGTACAAAAAATCTTTTTACAGTAATCCTTTAAAGGGACACTTTACCCAAATTTTTTCTTTTGTAATTCAGAAAGAGCATGCTATTTTAAGCAACTTTCTAATTAACTCCTATTATCAATTTTTCTTCGTTCTCTTGCTATCATTATTTGAAAAAGAAGGCATCTAAACTTTTTTTTGGTTTTAGTACTCTGGACAGCACTTTTTTTATTGGTGGATGAATTTATCCACCAATCAGCAAGGACAACCCAGGTTGTTCACCAAAAATGGGCCGGCATCTAAACTTACATTCTTGCATTTCAAATAAAGAAACCAAGAGAATGAAGAAAATTTGATGATATGAGTAAATTAGAAAGTTGCTTAAAATTTCATGCTCAATCTGAATCACAAAAGAAAATTTTTGGGTACTGTGTCCCTTTAAGGCAGACTTTCATTCATGATTTTTTTTTTACATTTTCTATATTTATTTCAAATTCTACATTTTTATGCACTAATGATTAGCGCCGTTCCTCTGCCCACCATACTGGTTACATCCCCTTCAGCCCCTTTAATGACACGTCAAACAATGTGACGTGTCATAAAAGGGGGTGGGGGGTGATTAGTAGATCGAATATTGGTCAAGTAACCAGTATGGCGGCCAGAGGAACAGCGCTAATCATTAGTGCATAAAAATGTAGAATTTGGAATAAATATAGAAAATGTAAAAAAAATCATGAATTAAAGTCTGTCTTATTTTTTAAAATCTATGCTGTGACGTTACCGGATGCGGGCAAGTTTACATTCACTTTAATGATAGATGTTACTTTGAGTGACTGATGGGGTATGGTAGAAGTCAGGATCTAACTGAGGTACTTAATAAGATTTGCGCACAAAAGTAGGTCTATAGATATAAGTGCCCTCCTTATAATACCAATAAATGGTCAAAAATCCAGGATTGTATTCAAACCTCTGGCTGCAACTGTATCCAACAGGTAGATCCATTTTGACTCCATGTGTAGGAGCTTTAGTGCCCTATTTCCACTCCTCTGTAGAGGTGGTATATGATCAATTAACATGGTCCTAAGGCTAGACAGATTGTGTTTATGCTGTGCGAAATGGCGAGCTACTGGTTGCTCTGAATCACCATTTTTAATGGCTTCCCTATTAGCAAATCTGTGGTTAGCTATACGATCATGGAAAGTGACAAATGAGTAGGTATATGACAGTCACTAGTGCATGTCAATCTGTGGTTGATGCTGTGTGGCATGTAGTGCAATCTCCACACTTATAACATCCCAGTTTCTTGGGTTTTAAGCCAACAAGCTTTTTGATAGCATTTTGTGGGGTCTGTGTCAACCAATATATCCACACAAAGTCCATGTGGCACAGCACTGAGGTAGTGGGTGGTGCAAGCTGTAGGGGTTCCACACCAAATCCCCAATAATATAGCACAGTCCAAGAAAACTGTGTACAATAAAGAATATGATCTTTCGGTCTTCCTTTGATCCACCTCTGCTTTGGGTAACGATTGATATTATGTATTCTGTACTTTTTGTGTTTAAAAGTATAACATTGTATATGATATGTAATTGTTTTTATATATAAATATGCACTTTTGTATTTTTGTCAAATAGGAATGGGATAAAATTTTGTTCCATACTTCACGTAATCTAAGCTCCTAAAACTAGAGAGTTAATATTAAACTGTAAAGGTTAAATAAGTTCAGCTGGGAGTTTACTTCCTAAGGGACTTAGTATTACTAGAATGGTTAACAAAGCTAGAGCTAAAGCTATATGCTTAAATATACCCCCTAACCTCATGGGAAAACAAAAGGGAAAAAAAGAGAAGTAGTATACAATCTTGTATCTGTAGAATGGGTCTAGCTAAAATATTTATGAATATATAATATGGGGGCTGTTAAAAAATGTATAAATAGTTGTAGATATAACAGGCGAGGTCCTATCTAACTTGCATCTAGAGGGTTATGAAAGAAATTAGGACCAGATGTTTTCAGGAATAAACAGAGGAACAATCCCAAAACATTAAAAGCTCTTCTACTGAGGCATAACCAGGGATATGCAAAACTGTTAGGTATAGTAAACATTCCATGGCTCAAATAACACCAGACAGGATAACATAAGGGTTAGTGCACCTTTTAGAACATTAAACATAAGAAACATATTGAACATATAATGACTTTGTGGGAAATATAGTAACTGTCAGCAACCCCAAATCCCACGATATCCACTGGTAGGACCTTTATAGCATATCAGCCTATGCCCTCTATTAGTGACTGAGAGCTACGGTTAGTAAGGCTTCTCACTATTCTTTCCTTCCAGATATTCCTGTACAATTCAGGCAGAGATGCATCACAATGCGTGAATTTTAGGGAGTACTCGTCGCTTGTTAGGAGATTTAGGTGGGCTCTCCCCAGTTGTGGATGAAGTAAGGTGCCTATGGAGTGCCGTGTTGTGCGCTCAGCTGTGAAGGATCTAAGCTCAGGACCCATGACGATCGGCCGGCTCGCCGTAGAGTCCAGTGGGATTGTGAAAGTCTCAGAGCGTTCGTCCAGCTGTCTATCTCAATGGGCACAGGAAGTCATTGGAGGATGGGTCACCATAGCCTGCTCATGATATGCACTAGTTGCAGTAAAGAGTCTGGGGTCAGAAGTTTCCGCCGGGCTCCGCAATGTGAGGTCACTTCCACCTTCCGCCAGATCAAGGCAAGAGAATGATTGAGAGACCTCATGGTCATGTAGGTCAGGCTTACCGCTTTGTAAAAGGAGGACATGGTGGTGTAAGTCGTCAAACTGTAAGTCCATGGCACTCTCCAGAGTGGAAAGTGCGGCGATGAGTTCTGCCTCCATTTTAGTCCGGTATTACAAGTGCACTTGAGGATGTCTCTCTTCACAACTTTATCCTCCCGGTTTATGGGATTTGATTAGCTGATGTGCTACTAAGGATGTTAGGTTATCTGAAGTGAATTATTGTATTCGGTGCACCGGGAGAGGGTGGTGAGGATCCTTGGCCTCAAGGCCAAAACAGCTTGAATCGGCTTGTAAACAAAACAAATACCTCAAGGCTCGATGTTTTTGTGATCAGCAGGTATTCATCTAAGTAGCTGCACGATATTTTACATCCAAAGTTGTTTTGTTTCGGTAAGATTTGAGATTTGTATAATCTCAGGCTAGAGATCTCTGGTTTTGCGTCCTCTCCCGGTGCTGCCTGGACACGCCCCCCCGCCTGTAGGTAAAACTTTAAAGCACGGACCACGTCTAAATTGTGCAGAAGTCGTTCTTTCTGAGAAGAAGGATTAGGACACAAAGAAGGAACAACAATCTCCTGATTAATGTTCCGATCAGAAACAACCTTAGGCGAAATCCTAATTTAGTACGTAAAACTACCTTATCTGAATGGAAAGTAAGGTAAGGAGATCCGTACTGCAATGCCGAGAGCTCTGACACTCTACGAGCCGAAGAAATCGCAACAAGAAATAAAACTTTCGAGGATAACTTAATATTTAAGGAATGCATAGGCTCAAACGGAGCCCCTTGAAGAACTTTGAGAACTAAATTAAGACTACATGGAGGAGTAACTGGTTTGAACACAGGCCTAATCCTGACCAAGGCCTGACAAAATGATTGTACATCTGGGACATCCGCCAGATGTTTGTGTAACAAAATAGATCAGGCCGAGATTTGACCCTTTAGGGAACTCGTCGAGAAACCTTTCTCCAAACCCTCTTGGAGAAGAGAGAAAATTCTAGGAATCTTAACTCTACTCCATGAGTAGCCCTTGGATTCACACCAAATTGTATGGTAAATCCTTATAGTTACAGGCTTGCAAGCCTGAATCATGGTCTCTATGACCGAGTCAGAAAACCCCTGCTTGGATAAAATTAAGCGTTCAATCTCCAAGCAGTCAGCTTCAGAGAAACTAGATTTGGGTGAAGGAAGGGCCCCTGAATCAGGAGGTCCTTCATCAACGGGAGTCTCCAAGGTGGCAGAGACGCCATCTCCACCAAATCCGTATACCAAATCCTACGAGGCCAGGCCGGTGCTATGAGAATCACCGAAGCCCTCTCCTCGAGCAATTACCTGAGGAAGAAGAGCAAACAGAGGAAATAGGTATGCTAGATTGAAGGTCCAAGGGACCGCCAGTGCATCTATCCGTTCCGCCTAGGGGTCCCTGGACCTCGACCCGTATCTCGGGAGCTTGGCATTCTGTCGAGATGCCATGAGATCCAATTCCAGCTTACCCCACTTGAGAATCAGGTCGGAGAACACTTCCGGATGGAGTTCCCACTCCCCCGGATGAAAGGTCTGCCTGCTCAGGAAGTTCGCCTCCCAGTTGTCCACCCCTGGGATGTGGATCGCCAACAGATAGCAAAAATGGGCTTCCGCTCACTGAATTATCTTGGTTACCTCTGTCATCGCTAAGGAACTCCTCGTTCCTCCCTGATGATTGATGTAAGCCACTGAAGTTATGTTGTACGACTGGAACCTGATAAACTGGACCGTGGCTAACTGAGGCCAGGCCAGAAGAGCATTGTAGATCGCTCTCAGCTCCAGAATATTTATAGGAAGAACAGACTCTGACTGAGTCCAAACTCCCTGAGCCTTTAGGGAGCCCCAGACTGCTCCCCACCCCAGAAGGCTGGCGTCTGTTGTCACAATCACCCAACATTGTCTGCGAAAGCAGGTTCCCTGGGAGAGATGATCCAGAGACAACCACCATTGAAGAGAGTCCCTTGTCTCCTGCTCCAGAGTTATTTGAGGAGACAAGTCTGCATAATTTCCGTTCCATTGCCTGAGCATGCTTAACTGCAGAGGTCTGAGATGTAAGTGAGCAAACGGGATGATGTCCATTGCCGCCACCATCAGCCCGATTAACTCCATGCACTGAGCCACTGACGGCCGAGGAGTGGACTGAAGAACTAGAAAAGTATCGATAACCTTTGATTTCCTGACTTCTGTCAGAAAAATCTTCATAGACAGGGAATCTATTATGGTTCCCAAGAAGGTGACTCTTGTTTCTGGAACTAGGGAACTATTTTCCAAATTTACCTTCCACCCATGAGTTCTCAGGAAAGATAACACTATGTCGGTGTAGGATCCTGCTTGTTGAAAAGATGGCGCCTGGACTAGAATGTCGTCCAGATAAGGCGCCACCCCAATGCCCCGTGACCGAAGTACCGCCAACAGAGACCCCAGAACCTTTGTGAAAATTCTGGGAGCAGTGGCCAGGCCGAAAGGAAGAGCCACAAACTGGAAGTGTTTGTCCTGGAAGGCAAACCTTAGGAACTTGTGATGATCCCTGTGAATAGGAACATGTAGGTATCCATCCTTTAAATCCACTGTTGTCATAAATTGACCCTCCTGGATTAAAGGAAGAATGGAACGAATAGTTTCCATCTTGAAGGACGGAACCCTTAGATATTTGTTTAGACTCTTGAGGTCTAAAATTGGTCTGAAGGTTCCCTCTTTTTTGGGAACCACAAACAGATTGGAATAAAAACCCTGACCCTGTTCCAGTGCTGGAACGGGAACAATCACTCCCAGGGCGGAAAGGTCTCTTACGCAATGTAAGAATGCCTCTCTCTTTGTCTGGTTTGCAGATAATCTTGAAAGTAGAAACCTGCCTCTGGGAGGAAAACTTTTGAACTCTAGTTTGTATCCCTGGGACACAATCCCTATTGCCCAGGGATCCTGAACCCAAACCTGAGTGAAGAAGGAAAGTCTGCCCCCTACAAGATCCGGTCCCGGATCGGGGGCATGCCCTTCATGCTGTCTTGGATTCGATAGCAGGCTTTCTTGGATTGCTTTCACTTAGTCCAAGACTGGTTAGGTCTCCATGCAGGTTTGGATTGTTCCTGCTTAGAGGAGGAAGATGAAGAATTTCCTTTGAAATTTCGAAAGGAACGAAAAATTACTCTGTCGTCCCTTCTGTTTGTTTCTCTTATCTTGAGGGAGAAGATGACCCTTACCTCCCGTGATTATCAGAGATAATTTCCGATAGGCCAGGTCCAAACCAGGTCTTGCCCTTGTAAGGAATAGCCAGAAGCTTAGACTTGGAGGAAACATCCGCAGACCAAGGTTTTAACCATAAAGCTCTGTGGGCTAGAATAGAGAAACCCGAAATCTTAGCTCCCAGTTTAATAATTTGAAGGGAAGCGTCCGTAATAAAGACATTAGCTAGCTTCGGAGCCTTTATCCTGTCTTGGATCTCCTCCAAGGAAGTCTCAGTCCTGTGAGACTCCGACAGTGCATCAAACCAATATGCTGCCACACTAGTGACGGTAGCAATGCACGCAGCTGGCTGCCATTGCAGACCCTGGTGAAAATAAATCTTCTTAAGTAGACCCTATAACTTCTTGTCCATAGGGTCGTTGAAAGCACAACTATCCTCTATGGGAATAGAAGTTCTCTTGGCTAAGGTGGAAACGGCCCCTTCCACCTTAGGAACTGTTTGCCAAGCTTCCTTGAAAGAGTCAGCTATGGGAAACGTCTTCTTAAAAATAGGAGAGGGAGAAAAGGGTATGCCTTGTCTCTCCCACTCCTTAGAAATAATCTCTAAAGCTCGCTTTGGGACTGGAAATACGTCTGAGTAAGAAGGAACCTCGAAATATCTGTCCAGTTTACTAGACTTCTCAGGGACAACCACTACCGTGGAGTCACAGTCGTCCAAAGTAACCAAAACCTCCCTAAGCAACAAGCGGAGGTGTTCTAGTTTAAACCTAAAAGTTACAACCTCCGAATCCGTCAGAGGCACCCTCAGATGCTACAGCAGTACCCTCCTCTTCATGTCCTTGGGAGGGTACCTCTGAAATTGCAAAAATTGCATCAGAACTTACTGAATGTCTGGTTTTCCTCTTACGTTTGCCCTGCAACATTGGGAAAGCAGACAATGTATCAGAAATTGTAGAAGACATGAGGGAAGCTATGTCTTTTAAGGTAGCTCCTGCAGAAGCTAGAGCAGAAGTGCAGGGCACTGCTTGTGCGGTCGGTACATTTTGGGACGCTTGGGGAGAAAGCTGCTGCATACCTTGAACCTCGTCATTAGACTCTTGGACAGCATCCGCTTTTGAAAAGTTTTGCTCAGAAAAAATCTTTTCCCTATAATTTAAAGTCCTCTCAATACATGAGGGACAGAAAGGGATTGGTGGTTCCACATTTGCATCAAAACACAAGGAGCAAGTGACACTTTGCAAGTCTCCTTGGTCCATACTGAATCACAATAATATAATTATGCAATAAAAACTTTAATTTGACACAAAAAAGTTTGAATGCAAAAAACGTTACTGTCCCTTTAAATTTTAAAAAGTAACTTTTTTACTGCATGTGTAAAAAAACGTACCCAAACGACCATAAACTAATAAAAATGATACCCCTACACCTCAGCAGCTTTGCTGAGGTGCCTACCTGACTGCAAGACCGGAGACCTCTTTCTCCCTCCTGGCAAACAATCCGGACTCGATAGGGGAACGACTCAGCTGCCCTCCGGGCCTAGAAACGCTTGATCAGTAAGAAACATGCGCTCTAGGCAGAGTAAATTATCCGGTCTGTACTGAGTCTTCAGATAGAGGCGCAGTGAAAAAGCGTGCAATCCAGTAAGATCCGCCCATCGTGGGCGTGGCCGACAGTAAACACACTCTCCCAGTCGTTATTTCGTATTAAAAATAACGCCTTGATATTAGAACCACCAGAGCCATACAAAATGCTTGTCTCCCAGCCCCAGTGCCTGCTAAACGCTGTCTAGTTCTCTTAGACTCTGAGAGTTTTCATTGTCCCCATAATAAAGTGCCTGATCCATAAGCCCTTTATGTAGTGTAATGATATATAGTAAAGTGCTCCTTTTCCTCTGAGTGTTCCAGGAAAATAACATAGCACTTACCTTATATGTCTGCCTGACAGAAAAAGCAGTTCACCAGGTTTGAGGGGTCCTATCCCCCACATGGACCTGTGAAGAAAAGGAAATTCTTGAATAAATATTCCTCAGGTTTTCAGGGTTAGGGCAGAAGTAATATATGGGAGGCGCAGTGAGAATTATGTCCACAAGTTCCCATTGCTCTAAAGCCACCAATGCTCAACTGAAGAGACTGATATGGACTACGGCTACACCCCAGGACAAAGCAGCACAAGCTTGTACTACTTTAAAAATAATAAACTCTTGATTGAAGAATCTAATCTAACACCTCACTTTACCACTTCCTATCACTAACGTAGGCAAAGAGAATGACTAGAGTGGGAGGGAAGGGAGGAGCTATTTAACAGCTTTGCTGTGGTGCTCTTTGCCACCTGCTGCTGACCAGGAGGTGAATATCCCATTAGTAATTAAGATGATCCGTGGACTCATCGTGTCTTAAAAAAAAATCACCAGGGTATGTAAACTTTTGATCAGGGTCATTTGGGTAGTTTCTGTTGTCATTATTTAAAAAGGGTAAACACAGTTGATTGATAATAAACGGCTTACTAACAATGAGTAAAAGAAAAGTTTTTGTGTTATCATTCATATTCTCTGAAAAATGGCCAAGAAATCAAATTCTGCCAGGGTATGTAAACTTATGAGCACAACTGTGTGTATATATATATATATATATATATATATATATATATATATAATATATATACTGTATGTGTGTGTGTGAGTGAGATATGTATATACACAGTAAATGTATGTGTGCGTGTAGCTAGAAGTCAGAGCAGTTAACCCAATGGCTGCCAAAGAGGGCTGTAGTGCACTGCATTACACTTGCAGTCCTCTCTGGTAGTCAGGGTTTAAAAATAAAAAATAAAATTTCTTGCTCCCCTGAGGAGAAACATCTGGCAGAAGAGGGGTAGGAAGTGACTGTAATGCACATGAGTTGCTGTTTCCTCCCAGGGTTTTCATGTGCTGACACCGTGGGACCTGGCAATAGAAGAAAAAGCCACAGCACTAAGGGAAGTGATGTGTGGATCCAGCCTCTTGAGCAGGTTCACAGACAATCAGTGGGAACCTACAGCAGCAAGGCTGTAAATTAACTTGTCCATGCGCACTGGGTAAGGGCAACAAACGCAGCAACACCGACAAAAATTGTCACTAAAAAAAAAAAAAGATTTTTTTTAAGAGGGCTCTTTGGGTTTGGGAATATTTGCCTATGCCTAGTGGCACGGAAGAGTAATTTCCAGGAGTAATGGATCGTGGACTCTCACCACCACACACATCAAAACATGAGAGATAAGTACATAGACAAGCTGCAGGTGAATTATAAGCTTATACCATACAGGAACGAATTCTGGCAAGTCATCATAATGTTGTTTATTAGTATGTTTCCTGGCATGGTTACGGCGGTTTATTTGTTGATTAAAGGTAGAATTTTAATTGATTTTTTATGTTGTTTAGAATAGAAAAGTCAAAAGGTAACAGTATATGAAAAAAGTTAGTGTTTATCTCTTTTACCTTCTTTGCTTTTGGACTCCTACAGAAAGCGATGCCATGGCGGTCACAGTTTCAGCCTCCTCATTCTCACATTTCTGCGCCTCTATGACTGAATAGGTGGCAATTTTGGAGACATGCTGCAAACTGGACCAATATTCACCTAGATGACAAAGGCCAACTTGTTAAAAAGATGTTTTTGTGCATTTTTTTACTGCAACATCCCTCATCTACTTTAACCCACAGGCAAATATCTAAATCTATGGGCCAGGCAGTCTGTGTATGGTGGCAGGTGCCAGGGAGTTGGTATGGGGCATCTCACACTATTTTTGTATTATTGTTTTTTAGGATTGTTGAACAACATTTAAATTAACATATTGCAAACATAACCTTGACATTTTATCTTGGTATCTCTGTTTGCATATTTTACATTCATGTGGTACAAAAACACCTAAGAGCACTTCACCATACAGGAGACAGAGTGATCTATTATGCTGACAGGTACCTGGCAGCATTCTCTCTATTACAGCAGGTCCCTTAGGGGTCCAGCAGTGTTATGTACCTGAGCTTTCTGTATATAATGACAGGTACCTATGAATTGTATACATTAAAGGGATACTGAACCCAAATTGTTTCTTTCATGGTTCAGATAGAGCATGCAATTTTAAGCAGCTTTCTAATTTACTCTTATTATCAATTTTTCTTTGTTTGAAAAAGAAGGCATCTAAGCTAAGGAGTCAGACAATTTTTGGTTCAGACCATGGACAGCACTTGTATATTGGTGGGTGAATGTATCCACCAATCAGCAAGAACAACCCAGGTTGTTCACTAAAAATGGGCCGGCTTCTAAACTTACATTCTTGCTTTTCAAATAAAGATACCAAGAGAATGAAGAACATTTGACAATAGGAGTAAATTAGAACGTTGCATACAATTGCATGCTCTACCTGAATCACAAAAGAAAAAATTTGGGTTCAGTGTCCCTTTAATGCAAGTATTACATAGTGCTGCACGTATGGCAATATATGTCAAGACATTTAGAGTCTACTAAGAAAGGTGTGTTGTCCGTCTTAAGGGCAGAAGCTTTAGGGCTGAATGGATATATATATATATAGTCATACATACTGTGGATCTGAATCACTTTCTCCATGGAGCTCACTGCATTGCTGTTTGGCCTCTGTTGAAGCACAGATTCAGGAAGTGGCTCCAGCTAATAGACAAAACAAACATATGGTATACTAGCACAGAATGGACACTTAATCCCAGACACTAACTACCAAAGGACTTCTCAGCAATCAATCCAGCATGCCTTATAATTCCTACCTCATTGCCCAGGAGGGCAGATACACAGGCTTCAGAAGCATCACAGATAGCTGTGAGGTCATGGCCTCCCTCTAGGGCCAGGATAATACGACCTCCAGCTAACCCCATTAGCTGCTTTGTGAGATATCCAAAACCTGTAGAGAAATGCAATCATCAGCACTTGGTCCACAAAAGCCAGCAGTGTGCGAATGCAGCACCATGAATGGGCCACAAAATTACAGTCCTGGCAGATATACCAAATGCAAAAAAACCCCCACCTCAAATACCAGTTCAAAAAGAGTCACACTCTTAGAAATATGAGTTTATTTAAAAATTAACTTCACAAACACATAAATTCACATAGAGATGGGTAATGAAGTTAGTCGGACATGTTTTGCACCCCTAGTAAAGCTTAATCACAGACTGTAGATCTTCTACCTTAGCAGTTTTAACCCTTTAAAGAACCAGTCAACACTAAAATTGTTATTGTTTAAAAAATAATAATGCCTTTACTATCCATTCCTGCACAACGAACATTGTTATATTAATATACTTTAAAACATTTAAACCTTTAAAGTTCTGCCTGTTTTAAGCCACTACAAATAGCATCTTATCACATGCTTTTTTATTAGCTTTTCACAACAGGAGACTGCTAGTTTATATGGGCCATATAGATAACATTGTGCTCACGCCCGTGGAGTTGTGGCTGACACTGCACTAATTGGCTTAAATAAAAGTCAATAGATAATAGCCATGTGATCAGGGGCTGTCAAAAGAGTCAAGGTAATCACAGAGGTTAAAAGTATATTAATATAACAATGTTGGTGGTGCAAAACTGGGTAATGGGTAATAAAAGGATTATCTTTTAAAATAATATTTTTGGAGTTGACTGTCCCTTTAAATAATCTATATGAAGACATAGATTACAAGCCTCATGAATGGTTTATCTTTCTCACATAACGCAATGCTCAAAGAATTTTTTTTTATAAAAGTGGCCTTTAGATGTTACCTCCATCCAACTAGATCAAATGAGACTGAGGGTTCATTGTCTAGACAATGCTATCGAGTATGTGATGAAAAGGGGACATACTTACATATGTGGTGGGAATGTGGGAAAACAAATTATGCTTACCTGATAATTTAATTTCTATCGAGGGAGGAGAGTCCACGGCTTCATTCATTACTATTGGGAATTGAGAACCTGGCCACCAGGAGGAGGCAGACACACCCCAGTCAAAGGCTTAAATACCGACCCAACTTCCCTCATCCCCCAGTCATTCTGCCAAACCAGGAACAGTAGGAGAAATATCAAGGTAAAAAAAGTGCCAGAAGATGAATAAATTTAGGGCCGCCCAACGGAGAGACGAGCTGGAGCCGTGAACTCTCCTCCCCTTGATGGAAATGAAATTATCAGGTAAGCATAATTTATGTTTTCCATCTAAAGGGGAGGAGAGTCCACGGCTTCATTCATTAATATTGGGAACATATACCCATGCTCTAGAGGACACTGAATGAAACTGGGAGGGTAAAAGGTGGACCCTAGTCTGAGGGCACCACAGCCTGCAAAACCTTTCTCCCAAAAACAGCTTCCGCAGAAGCAAAAACGTCAAATTTGTAAAACTTTGTAAAAGTGTGTAAGGAGGACCAGGTAGCAGCCTTACAAATTTTGCTCCATAGAGGCCTCTTTCTTGAAGGCCCAGGACGAAGCCACAGCTCTTGTTGAATGAGCCGTGATCCTCAGCTTATGTCCCGTTGTCTCATAAGTCAAGCGAATCAAGCTCCTTAACCAAACAGACAAAGAAGTAGCAGAGGCCCTTTGCTCATTGCGCTTCCCAGAATACACCACAAAAAGAAATGTAGACTGTCTGAAATCTTTTTTAACCTGAATATAGAACTTCAAGGCACGAACCACCTCCAGGTTATGAAGTAACCTCTCCTTTGAAGAAGGGTTAGGATACAAAGAAGGAACAACTATTTCCTGATTAATGTTACGGTTAGACACCACCTTGGGAAGAAACCCCAACCCAGTGCGAAGTACAGCCTTATCCGCATGAAACACCAGATAAGGAGGATCACATTGCAAGGCAGCTAGTTTAGATACTCTGCGTGCCGATGCAATAGCCAACAGGAAGAGAACCTTCCAGGACAGAATCTTAATGTCTATGGAATGCATAGGTTCAAACGGAACCCTCTGTAAAACCTTAAGGACTAAGTTTAAGCTCCAAGGCGGAGCCGACTGTCTAAAGACAGGCCTGATTCTAGACAGAGCCTGAACAAAAGATTGAATGTCAGGGAGCTCAGCGAGTCTCCTATACAACAAAACTGATAATGCCGAAATCTGTCCCTTTAAGGAACTAGCGGCAAGACCCTTCTCCAAACCATCCTGGAGAAAGGACAGAATCCTTGATACCTTCGCCTTATGCCAAGGATATCCATGCTTCTCACACCAGGACAAGTAAGTCCTCCACACCTTATGATAGATGCGACGAGTGACTGGCTTCCTTGCTTGAATTAGAGTATCAATCACACCTTCAGAAAAGCCTCTCTTGGCTAACACTAGGCGTTCAATCTCCACGCAGTCAGCCTCAGAGAATCTAGATTTTGATGCTGAAAGGGGCCCTGTGACAGCAGATCCCTGCGACAGGGTAACCTCCGCGGCGGAGAGGATGACATCCCCACCAGATCCCCAAACCACGTCCTTCACGGCCATGAAGGAGCAATCAGAATGTCCGAGGCCCGCTCCTGTTTGATGCGTGCCACTATGTGAGGTAGAAGTGGTAACGGAGGAAAAATGTAAGCTAGGCTGAATTCCCAAGGAACCACTAAGGCATCTATCAGCTCTGCCTGGGGATCCCTGGACCTCGACCCGTATCGAGGTAGTTTGCAATCGAGTCTGGACGCCATGAGATCTATCTCCGGCGCTCCCCATCTGTGACAAATCTCTGAAAACACTTCGGGGTGAAGAGACCATTCCCCCGGATGGAAGGACTTTCTGCTGATCTGCTGAGAAAGTCCACTTCCCAGTTGTCCACACCCGGAATGTGAATCGCTGAGAGCGAGCAGTCGTGGGACTCTGCCCACTCCAGAATCGGAGACACCTCGCTTATCGCGAGGGAGCTCCTCGTGCCCCCCTGATGGTTGATGTAAGCCACCGAGGTAATGTTGTCGGTCTGGAATCTGATGAAACTAACCAACCACAGAGAAGGCCAAGCCTTGAGAGCATTGTAGATTGCTCTTAGTTCTAGAATGTTGATCGGAAGGAGAGACTCCTCTCTGGACCACTTTTCTTGTGCCATCCTGGCACCCCAAACAGCTACCCATCCTGACAGACTGGCGTCCCTGGTCACAATCTCCCAGGATGGTCTCAAGAAGGATGTCCCCATGGACAGTAGCTCTGGACAAGTCCACCAAGAGAGGGAGTTGCGAGTCCGAGCATCCAGGGAGATCAACTGTGATAGATCTGAATGATTGCCGTTTCACTGTCTCAACATGCACAATTGAAGAGGTCTGAGGTGGAACCTGGTGAATGGGATGACATCTATGCTTGACATCATGAGACCTATTACCTCCATACATTGAGCCACCGATGGGCTTGAGGAGGACTGAAGGGCGAGACAGGTGGATGCAAGCTTCCTGCGTCGCTGATCTGTGAGATATATCTTCATGGACAGAGTCTATTATCGTGCCCAGGAACTCCACCCTGTTGCTGGGAACCAGGGAACTCTTTCCCGAGTTGATCTTCCAACCGTGAGATTGGAGCAGAAGAAGAGCCATCGAATGATCCTCTGCGAGGCTGAGCGACGGCGCCTGAACCAGGATGTCGTCCAGGTAAGGCGCCACCGCAATGCCCCTGGATCTGGCTACTGCAAACAGCGCCCCCAGAACCTTCATGAAGACTCTCTGGGCCATCGCCAGACCAGAAGGAAGGGCAACAAACTGGAAGTGTTGGTCCAGAAATGCAAATCTTAGGAACCTGAAGTGGTCCCTGTGGATTGGCACATGAAGGCAAGCGTCCTTCGAGTCTATAGTCATGAACTGTCCCTTTTGAACTAGGAAATCAAAAAAGGAAAGAGAACAGCACACCTGTTTGTGGGCACGAAGAAAGATTTGCCAAATCTTGTTAATCCAAATAGTTATACATCCAAAGCACTCCAGCCACCAGAAGAAATCTTTGTTTAAAAGACCTTTATTTTCATTAGTTGGGTCCAAAAGTTTACAGGAACAACGTTTCGAACCTACAATAGGCTCTTAGTCATGTACACTGATTGCATACAGGTTTGGAACCCGTTGGAACCCTGGTAGAGTTTGTTGAGGATCTGAATAACACAGTACAAGGCATTAAATTCACTCTGGAAATGAGTGAAACAGGAATTAATTTTTTAGACACACACACACATATATATATATATATATATATATATATATATATATATATATATATATATATATATATAGTGAACCTTTTTTTGCATTCTGATTTATACGTCAAACCCACAGAAAAAAAGCTACTTATTAGAATTTGGCAGTTTTCATCCCATTAACACCTTAAAAGCTATACCTAAAAGCCAATTTCTAAGGGTTAAGCGCATAGTGACTGATGAGACAAAATGTAAATTGGGGTTAAAAGAAATGTCTGATAAATTTAAAGAAAGAGGATATCCACCAACATTAATAGAGGAACAATTACAAAATGTAATTCAAACAGAAATTACAACACATGACAAAAAAACAAAAGGAATAAAGTTGATGAACAAGAAAGGCTAATTTTTATTACTCAGTATAATATACTTAGTCCCAAAATTAATCAGATTGTGAGAAAGTATTGGCATATAATTAGGGACTGTAATCCACAAATATAAGCTTTTAAAAATATGCCTATGACAGCATTTAAGAGAAATAAAAGTCTCAAAGACCAATTGGTCCATTCAGATATTGGAAGTAATAAGAAAACTATACAAAAAACCATAGGGAGTACCAAAACTGGTTGTTGCCCATGCCTGATTTGTAGCCACTGTGGATCAATGATTAGAGGGGAATTTTTTTTTTCCATCCGAACCAATGGTAACAAATTTAAGATTAGAGAGTATCTTACTTGTAGATTTGTTATCTATCTAATCAAATGTCTGTGTGGTTTTATTTACATTGGCGAGACTCGTATAGATGCCAGAGATAGACTTACGGAACATAAGTCAAATATTAGACGCAAAAATAAAGAAGCGCCTGTTTCCTCTCACTTCCTCTCCAGGGGACATATCAGCCAGCTTCGGTTACAAGTTATCTTATACAGGCTCTTTGAACAAGGAGTACTAAGAAGATACATTCCCCCCAGGATCCGGTTTACCGATTGGCCCTCCGCTGTCACGAGGAATGAAACCGCACGTGACTGGGTAGAAGCGAGTTGCCGGGAACTACAAATGGAGAGACGCTGACAGGAATACATAGGTCAGGTTTGTATTTTTTTCTCTCTTAACGGCTAATACACGCCGGAGCAACCCTTCCACGACCCATCGACCGGAAGCAGGGAGAGGAGGTAACGAGCTATTGGAGGTCCGGTAAGGGGGAATGTGAATTGATAAAGGGACACCTTTTGAATACACTGAAATAACCGGTACAAACATCATAATTAGGAACCAGTTAACTACATGGAACAGTAGCGGATATAATACCCTATATGAGGATTTGGAACCACCTTTTGGTTTTAACTGACTAAACTGGGACTATATATATATAGTTGTGGCCACAACTTAATTATATACTGATCAGTTTGCACATATTGTTTTTAACAGTGGAAACAAAAACTACAACATTGTAATTTGAATGTAATATAATTTTAATACTGCATAAACTGCAACATTGTATGAATCACAATATTATATTTGCATAGGAAATGGAAGTAAAGTTTATTTAAGATCATTTCTGTTTAAGCATTTATTTCTATATTATAGAATAATTGCTATTGATAGTGTATGCTATCCAAGGAAAATTGGGCTAATAAGTACACTACAATATAAGAAATATTAACATTTATACACGGTTACACTTGAACCACTTTAGAAAACAAGGATTTTTTGAGTACGTATATAATTTAAAATTTTATAGGTATTTGTGATTTTTTGGATGTAATAGAAATATTATATATATATATATATATATATATGAAGAGAGGGGGTTGTAGGTAGTTGCGCCAAAATTAGAGCAGTAGTAGTTGTACAATAAAATGCTCTATGAAGGTGTCCAATGCCTGCTGCTATTAGTGATGTCTCATTCCTCCTTGGTGAGACTAAAAAATGGTAAAAGGTTGAATCGGGTGTGTTCTAATAGCGCTTGCAGAAGATGTTCCTCATAAGCAAGTAGGGGGGAGGAAAACAGAAATGGGAATATCCCCAGATGAGTGTTGAGTAATTGAGATTAAAAATAAGTGATAATAAATGCTCACCTGTTGGATCACAGGGACCAGCGATCAGCGAAGAGTAGAAATAAGTGGTGTGTGTTGACACCAAACACGAACACCACATATGAGGGAAACAGGAGAATATGCACCAAAAATATATATATGTGTATATATAAAATGATAATGATAATTATAAATATACAGGACCAAGAGACAACCACATGGTTACTGTGGAAACGGTTACTGTGGAAACTCCCATCTTTAACTCAGACGATATTGAATTAATCACAGAATGGGAGGAAGCAATGGAGATCTGCTCAAATACCTTCATAAAAATTCTAATCAAATATAGAGAACAGAACCTGGAGAAAATAGGAAAAGAAATTAAAGAAATCAGACAGGAATTACAACCCTTCAATGAGGATGTGTACTACCAACAGTTAGATAAAGATATTGCAAGCAGAACTCAGAAATTGGAATATGACACCATTTTAAAGAAAAAGAAAAAACTTGAAAGAGATATCAATAATAAAAAAATTGAAGTAGGGGAAACGCATATCAACATAGAAAGAGATGAATTTGTTGATGCCACAGACACACCAAACGTAGAAGTTTTCTGCAATACAAAAAATAGATTTTTCCCAGATAGAACAACAAACACCAATGGAAACACGGAACATCAAAACAAAACCAAAGAAAAACAGACATGTACAAACACAAACAAAGACAAACATAAACAGACAAACAGTAATACATTTTTAAAAATGAAACCAGTAAATAACTACTCATATCAAACTAGAAAGCCAAATTATTATCATCACAGACAATATCAGTCTAATTATAACGAGGAAACAAGAAAACAAAACTACACTCATAACCACAATACACATAATAATTACTTTCACCCTGATAGGGACTTTTACAATCAAAGAGAAAATAATTATCATCAAGACTCCATTAGACCAAAAGAATCAAGAGATCATAGAAATGATTATGATGATACACATCAACGATCCAGTAGTCATTGGAGAACAAAAACTCAACAAAATATGGAGCAAGGACATACCCATTTTTTAGGACTCAGAGAAAGAAAAGAGTCCTTTCAAAGACCATACATCCCCCAGAGACTCCGAGTGGAAAATCAGGAGAAGCATTTTCAAATACTACAAAGATCAACCCCACAAAAAAGAAGAAAAGAAAGCGGGGAAGAGGATGCAGAGCAGGTAAACAGAAACAAACTAAGAAGAGAAAACTGGCACTCAAGGCAACAATCAGTATAAACCCTGATGAAAGTGACCTAGTAAAAATCTTCAACTTGTCAGATAGAATTCTGACTAGGGAAGAAGAGAATGTTCTCAAAAAAGGCCTCTCCTTCGCCCCTAGTAAGAAACCAGATGCTTTCTCACTGTTCGTGGACTGTAACAAATATATAAGAAAACTGACCTTACAACGTTATTTCAGAAAGAAAAACAAAGACCAAAAAGATACCTGTGAACCTATGTGAACTTGCTTATGAGGAACATCTTCTGCAAGCGCTATTAGAACACACCCAATTCAACCATATATATATATATATATATATATATATATATATATTATATATAAAAACTTTAATTAAGAATGGTATATACACGACTTATATAAAGGAATCATCGTCACCTACTTTATAAATAGACAATACAAGTAACACCAAAATAATTCACAAGAGTGATACAAGATAATACAAATAGCACACAGATACTTACATATCCATACTCACAGCTTTTTTAGCGCTCCCCACCCCCACTACATAACAGTTTTTACCCAGTCCGATATTTGGAGGATATCGGTATTGGGGTAGCTTTGTGAGTCTCACAGGTCCAACAATAGTATATCAAAACACCTTTCTTTGATCGAACAAGTGGCTGTCCCTAGGAGAGGAGGTGACAGGCAACACCTTCTAAAAATAACGGAGATGTATTGGATAAATAAATTAGATACTATGATACCTAAGGGTCTTAATAAAGACTTTGATTGGAATCTCTTTGTGTAAAATGACATATCTGTTGTGTTATATTCTTGTTTCTTTTAAAAATATTTTTTTGTATATAATGGTTTTACTTTATCTATGTTTTTAACTTTTTAGAGTTTGGTACATTAAGGGTTAATATTGAAGTTGAAAGATGCAATAAAAGTGTTACCAGCAGATGTCACTATAATGTTACCTAGAACTCTGTATTATCCAGGTGAGGGTATAAAAGGTACAAACCTGTATGCAATCAGTGTACATGACTAAGAGCCTATTGTAGGTTCGAAACGTTTTTCCTGTAAACTTTTGGACCCAACTAATGAAAAACATAATTTATGTAAGAATTTACCTGATAAATTCATTTCTTTCATATTGGCAAGAGTCCATGAGCTAGTGACGTATGGGATATACATTCCTACCAGGAGGGACAAAGTTTCCCAAACCTCAAAATGCCTATAAATACACCCCCCACCACACCCACAATTCAGTTTAACGAATAGCCAAGAAGTGGGGTGATAAGAAAGGAGCAAAAGCATCAACAAGGAATTGGAATAATTGTGCTTTATACAAAAAAATCATAACAACCACAAAAAGGGTGGGCCTCATGGACTCTTGCCAATATGAAAGAAATGAATTTATGAGGTAAATTCTTACATAAATTATGTTTTCTTTCATGTAATTGGCAAGAGTCCATGAGCTAGTGACGTATGGGATAGCAAATACCCAAGATGTGGAACTCCACGCAAGAGTCACTAGAGAGGGAGGGATAAAAATAAAGACAGCCAATTCCGCTGAAAAATAAATCCACAACCCAAATCAAATGTTTTAATCTTTATAATGAAAAAAACTGAAATTATAAGCAGAAGAATCAAACTGAAACAGCTGCCTGAAGTACTTTTCTACCAAAAACTGCTTCTGAAGAAGAGAATACATCAAAATGGTAGAATTTAGGAAAAGTATGCAAAGAAGACCAAGTTGCTGCTTTGCAAATCTGATCAACATAAGCTTCATTCTTAAAAGCCCAGGAAGTAGAAACTGACATAGTAGAATGACCCGTAATCCTCTGAGGCGGGGATTTACCCGACTCCAAATAAGCATGATGAATTAAAAGCTTTAACCAAGAGGCCAAAGAAATGGCAGAAGCCTTCTGACCTTTCCTAGAACCAGAAAAGATAACAAATAGACTAGAAGTCTTTCTGAAATCTTTAGTAGCTGCAACATAATATTTCAAAGCTCTAACCACATCCAAAGAATGTAAATATCTCTCCAGAGAATTCTTTGGATTAGGACACAATGAAGGGACAACAATTTCTCTACTAATGTTGTTGGAATTCACAACTTTAGGAAAAATTTAAATGAAGTCCGCAAAACCGCCTTATCCTGATGAAAAATCAGAAAAGGAGACTCACAAGAAATAGCAGATAATTCAGAAACTCTTCTAGCAGAATAAATGGCCAAAAGGAACAATTCTTTCCAAGAAAGTAATTTAATGCCCAGAGAATGCATAGGCTCAAACGGAGGAGCCTGTAAAGCCCTCAAAAACAAATTAAGACTCCAAGGAGGAGAGATAGACTTAATGACAGGCTTGATACAAACCAAAGCCTGTACAAAACCATGAATATCAAGAAGATGAGCAATTTTTCTGTGGAACAGAACAGAAAGAGCAGAGATTTGTCCTTTCAAGGAACTTGCAGACAAACCCTTATCTAAACCATCCTGAAGAAACTGTAAAATTCTAGGAATTCTAAAAGAATGCCAAGAGAATTTATGAGAAGAACACCATGAAATGTAAGTCTTCCAAACTCTGTAATAAATCTTTCTAGATACAGATTTACGAGCCTGCAACATAGTATTAATCACTGAGTCAGAGAAACCTCTATGACTAAGCGTTCAATCTCCATACCTTCAAATGTAATGATTTGAGATCCTAATGGAAAAATGGGCCTTGAGATAGAAAGGCTGGCCTTAACAGAAGTGGCCAAGGTTGGCAACTGGACATCCGAACAAGATCCGCATACCAAAACCTGTGAGGCCATGCTGGAGCCACCAGCAGTACAAATGAACGCTCCATTATGATTTTGGAAATCACTCTTGGAAGAAGAACTAGAAGCGGAAAGATATAAGCAGGTTGAAAACTCCAAGGAAGTGTCAACGCATCCACTGCTTCTGCCTGAGGATCCCTGGACCTGGACAGATACCTGGAAAGTTTCCTGTTTAGATGAGAAGCCATCAGATCTATTTCTGGAAGCCCCCACATCTGAACAATCTGAAAAAACACATCTGGGTGAAGAGACCACTCTCCCGGATGTAAAGTCTGGCGACTGAGATAATCCGCTTCCCAATTGTCTATATCTGGGATATGGACCGCAGAAATTAGACAGGAGCTGGATTCCGCCCATGCAAGTATCCGAGATACTTCTTTCATAGCTTGAGGACTGCGAGTCCCACCTTGATGGTTGACATATGCCACGGTTGTGACATTGCCTGTTTGAAAACAAATAAACGGTTCTTTCTTCAGAAGAGGCCAAAACTGAAGAGCTCTGAGAATCGCACGTTCCAAAATATTGATTGGCAATCTCGCCTCTTGAGACTTCCAAACCCCCTGCACTGTCAGAGATCCCCAGACAGCTCCCCAACCTGAAAGACTTGTTTCTGTTGTGATCACAGTCCAAGCTAGTCGAACAAAAGAAGCCCCTTGAACTAAACGATGGTGATCTAACCACCAAGTCAGAGATAGTCGAATATTGGGATTTAAGGATATTAATTGTGATATCTTTGTATAATCCCTGCACCATTGGCTCAGCATACAAAGCTGAAGAGGTCTCATGGTCTCATGTGAAAACGAGCAAAGGGGATTGCGTCCGATGCTGCAGTCATGAGACCTAAAACCTCCATGCACATAGCTACTGAAGGGAATGATTGAAAGTGAAGGTTTCGACAAGCTGAAATCAATTTCAGACGTCTTTTGTCTGTTAGAGACAAAGTCATGGATACTGAATCTATTTGGAATCCTAAAAAGGTTACCCTTTTTGGTAAATTGATCCTTCAACCATGTCTTTGAAGAATCAACACTAGTTGATTCATGTGAGATTCTGCAGAATGTAAAGACTGAGCAAGTACCAAGATATCGTCCAAATAAGGAAACACCGCAATACCCCGCTCTCTGATTACAGAGAGTAGGGCACCGAGAACCTTTGAAAAGATCCTTGGAGCTGTTGATAGGCCAAAAGGAAGAGCAACAAATTGGTAATGCTTGTCTAGAAAAGAGAATCTCAGGAACTGATAGTGATCTGGATGAATCGGAATATGAAGATATGCATCCTATAAGTCTATTGTGGACATATAATGCCCTTGCTGAACAAAAGGCAGAATAGTCCTTATAGTCACCATCTTGAATGTTGGTATTCTTACATAACGATTCAAAATTTTTAGATCCAGAACTGGTCTGAAAGAATTCTCCTTCTTTGGAACAATGAAAAGATTTGAATAAAACCCCAGACCCCGTTCCTGAAAAGGAACTGGAACAATTACCCCAGATACCTCTAGGTCTGAAACACACTTCAGGAAAGCCTGAGCCTTTACTGGGTTCACTGGAATGCGTGAGAGAATTTTTTTTCTCACAGGCGGTCTTACTTTGAAACCTATTCTGTACCCTTGAGAAATAATGTTCTGAATCCAATGATTTTGGATTGAATTGATCCAAACATCCTTGTAAAATCTTAGTCTGCCCCCTACCAGCTGCGCTGGAATGAGGGCCGCAACTTCATGAGGACTTGGGGGCTGATTTTGATTTTTTAAATGGCTTGGATTTATTCCAGACTGGAGAAGGCTTCCAATTGGAAACCGTTCCCTTAGGGGAAGGGTCAGATTTCTGTTCCTTATTTTGACGAAAGGAACGAAAACGGTTAGCAGCCCTAAAAATTAATCCTTAGATTTTTTTATCCTGAGGCAAAAAAGCTCCCTTCCCCCCGAGTGACAGTTGAAATAATAGAATCCAACTGAGAACCAAATAATTTATTACCTTGGAAAGAGAGAGATAGCAACGTTGATTTAGAAGTCATATCAGCATTCCAAGATTTACGCCATAAAGCTCTTCTAGCTAATATAGCTAAAGACATATATCTTACATCAATTCTAATGATATAAAAAATGGCATCACAAACGAAATTATTAGCATGTTGAATTAACTTAACAATGCTATAGACATTATGATCTGGTACTTATTGTGCTAAAGTTACCAACCAAAAGGTTGAAGCAGCAGCAACATCAGCCAAAGAAATAGGAGGGCTAAGAAGATGACCTGAACATAAATAAGCCTTCCTTAGAAAAGATTCAAGTTTCCTATCTAGAGGATCTTTAAAAGAAGTACTATCTGCCGTAGGAATAGTAGTACGTTTAGCAAGAGTAGAGATGGCCCCATCAACTTTGGTGATCTTTTCCCAAAAATCCAATCTATCAGATGGCAAAGGATACAGTTTCTTAAACCTTGAAGGAGGAGTAAAAGAAGTACCCAGTCTATTCAATTCCCTAGAAATTACATCTGAAATAGCATCAGGAACTGGAAAAACCTCTGGAATAACTACATGAGGTTTAAAAACCGAATTTAAACGTTTACTGGTTTTAATATCAAGAGGACTAGTCTCCTCCATATCTAATGCAATCAACACATCTTTTAATAAGGAACGAATATACTCCATTTTAAATATGAGGATTTGTCAGTGTCAATATCTGAGGTAGAATCTTCTGAACCAGATAGATCCTCATCAGAGATAGATAAATCAGAATGCTGTTGGTCATTTAAAAATTCATCAAATTTATGAGAAGTTTTAAAAGACCTTTTACGTTTATTAGAAGGTGGTATGACAGACAAAGCCTTCTGAACGGAATTAGAAACAAATTCTCTCACATTAACAGGAATATCCTGAACATTAGATGTTGAAGGAACAACAACAGGTAATGGATTATTACTAATGGAAATATTGTCTGCTTTTGAAAGTTTATCATGACAACTAGCACAAACTACAGCCGGAGGAACAGTTACCACAAGTTTACAACAAATGCACTTAGCTTTGGTAGAACCGACATCAGGCAGCAGGTTTCCAGTAGTAGATTCTGATACAGGGTCAGCTTGAAACATCTTGCAATATGTAATAGAAAAAATAACATATAAAGCAAAATTATCAATTTCCCTATATGACAGTTTCAGGAATGGGAAAAAATGCAAACAAAATAAGCCTCTGGAAACCAGAAGCAAAATGAAATAAGGACTTAAATAATGTCAAAAATCTGGCATCAAGTATGACGCCCAACTGACAAAATATATTTTGGCGCCAAGAACGTCTACAACAAACCCGAGCGTCATAGATGACGCAACTACGTCATCTATGTCTCTGCGACAACTAACGCCGGAAATGACGAAATTGCGTCAACAAACGTAATTCTCACGCCAAAAAAGTCTCGCGCCAAGAATGACGCAATAAATTGTAGCATTTTGCGCTCCTGCGAGCCTAACAGCCCGCAATTTAGAAAAGAAAGTCAATTTGAAATATTTATAAATGCATTTCCCAAAAAATGAAACTGACAGTCTGTAAGAAGGAAATATACTGATTAACCTAAATCATGGCAAATATAATTACAAACATTATATTTAGAACTTTACATATAAAGTGCCAAACCATAGCTGAGAGTGTCTTAAATAAAAGGAAAACATACTTACCAAAAGACACTCATCTACATAAAGTAGATAACCAAACCAGTACTGAAACGAGAATCAGTAGAGGTAATGGTATATAAGAGTATATCGTCGATCTGAAAAGGGAGGTAGGAGATGAATCTCTACGACCGATAACAGAGAACCTATGAAATAGATCCCCGTTAGGATGACCATTGTATTCAATAGGTAATACTCCCTTCACATCCCTCTGTCATTCACTGCACTCTGAGAGGAACCGGGCTTCAGCACGCTGAGAAGCGCATATCAACGTAGAAATCTAGCACAAACTTACTTCACCACCTCCATAGGAGGCAACGTTTGTAAAAATTGAATTGTGGGTGTGGTGGGGGGTGTATTTATAGGCATTTTGAGGTTTGGGAAACTTTGCCCCTCCTGGTAGGAATATATATCCCATACGTCACTAGCTCATGGACTCTTGCCAATTACATGAAAGAAATAAAGGTCTTTTAAACAAAGATTTCTTCTGGTGGCTGGAGTGCTTTGGATGTATGACCTTTTGAACTAGGGGCAGAATAGATCTGATTGTTTCCATTTTGAACTATGGAACACTCAAACTTGTTCAAACACTTTAGGTTCAGAATCAGGCGGAGCGTGCCCTCCTTCTTTGGAACCACAAAAAAGTTGGAATAGTACCCTAGACCCCTTTCTGCTAGGGGTACTGGTACGATATCCCCCGAGAGAGGCGAGATCTCTAACGCACTTTAGAAAGGCCTCTCTCTTCTCTGGTCTTGAAGACAGGTTTGACAGGAGGAATCTGCCCTCTGAGACCACTTCTAGAACCTAAGGATCCTGAACTTCCTGCAACCATGCATCTGAGAATAGAGATAATCTGCCCCCTACGTGATCCGGAGACTGGTCGGAGGCTGCCCCTTCATGCCGATTTCGTCTCGGCAGTCTTCTTGCTCTGCTTAGACTTGTTCCAAGATTGAGCCGGCTTCCAAGATCCCTTGGATTGGTCCGCTTTTGCAGCGGGTTGCTGGCGTTGGGCCTTGTCCGCACAAAAGGGACGAAAAGTAGATCCTTTAGGCTTTTTATCCTGCGGTAGGAAAGCTCCCTTGCCTCCCGTAACCGTGGATATAATCGAATCCAATCCTGGACCGAACAGGATCTTTCCTTGAAAAGGCAAGGACAACAGCCTCGCCTTAGAGGTCATGTCCGCAGACCAAGATTTTAGCCACAGAGCCCTGCGCGCTAAAACAGAAAAACCTGACACCTTAGCATTCAGGCGAATAATAAGCATATTGGCATCACAGATGAAAGAATTGGCGATCTTCAGTGCCTTAATTTTCTCCTGTATCTCGTCGATGGATGTCTCCGCCTCGACAATTTCACACAGGGATTCAAACCAATATGTTGCAGCTCCAGCGACCGCCGCTGCTGGCTGAAAAACAAACCCTGTGTGCTGAAACATCTTTCTCAACATGTTTTCCAGTTTTTTTATCCATGGGCTCCTTAAACGACGAACTATCCTTGAGGGGAATAGTTGTCCGCTTTGCGAGCGTAGAGATAGCACAATCCACCTTAGGGATGGTCCCTCACAGCTCAAGCTGAGAGTCCAAAACGGGGAACAGTTTTTTTAATGGAAGAAGGGGAAAAGGAAGAACCTAATTGCTCCCATTCATTCTTAATAATATTAGCCATCTTAACGGGAACCGGGAAAGACTGAGGCACTACCCTGTCCTCGTATACCTTGTCATGCTTAAGAATCGCAGGTTCCTCCGGTATCTTAGGTTCTGTAACCTCCAGAGTAGCAAGCACTTGCAATAGCAGAAAGCGCAAATTCTCCATCCTAAACCTATAACCAGGCTCCTCCGCAGCCGGAGGTTTAAATGACACAGACTCCGACCCAGAAGGAGCCTCCTCCGAAGAGTCGGAGTGGGCCTCGTCATCGTATACAGCCTGTCGATTTTCCATAGGCGAGGACAAACCCTTGGCCCAGGCCGCTATGATAAACCCTCCGCTTGCGCTTAGCAGAGCGTGGTAAGGCATGGATCGCTTTTCGAAACCACCGATTCCAGTTGGTCCGCAAAGTCTGACGGCCAACGAATCTCTCCTGAAGGAGTAACGGTTGGACCCCGGGGCGCTGCATGTGCAATTGGAGATGAATGTAGGGAATGCACAAAGAACCCTCAGAGGTGGACAGCTCAGTAGTACTAGACATCCATTTACATTTAGATGTTGTAACTTCATCAAGGCATGTGGAACATAGTTGAGCAGGCTGATCTACCAGAACCTCCTCACAATAAACACAGGAATGAGACTTTATTAAGGAAGGAGAGCCTTCTAACGCGTCAGAGTCCTCCATCGCTTGCGCGCTTGGTTAGACTAACTTTATTGATTAAAAAAGGCACCTTTATACCACCAATGGCTGGGGCACTCACCACCTCCTAGGATCCGGACTACAGAAACCACTATGTATCCTGCGCCACAGATCAACGGGAATGATAGATAGCCACACCCAGTAACATGGAATGCCTGGCAGGACTGCCCCTGCACTAGGGAAAAAGTGCCAAAAAAAAGGCTGCGCAAAGTTAACACAAGTAACCTGAAAGTTCCACACATTGCCAGAGCCTCATCTCGCACATCACGCAGCAATGACACAATAAACAATATCATGTATAAACCCCTCCTGTTCAATAATCCCCCTTCCAGGAATATTAACCCTTGATTCTGTAAAGATAAAAAGGTGCCACACTGTGACCCTGTCTTCTATGTTATCATTATCAATAAAAAATGAAACAATCTTACCAGAATCTATGCCGTGGAACAGGAACACGGCCCTTCAATTGTGACAGGTTAGTAGCCTCGCACCTGACTTGAGTGAAGAAAGCAGGCAGCGAAACTCGTCAACGTTGATTGCTTATGGAGCTGTTAATATGAGTCGGGATGGTTTCGCAGAAAGACCCTCCCGGCATCTCCGGACTCTAACTTTCGTCCAAGCTCTGAGAGGCTGACAGGACTACTTAAAACTCCAGTCCCACCCTCCATAAGAGACTACTCCGAAACTCCGGCACTCCTCTGCCATCCTCATGTGACAAAAGGCAAAGAATGACTGGGGGATGAGGGAAGTGGGAAAGGCCTTTGTCTGGGGTGTCTTTGCCTCCTCCTGGTGGCCAGGTTCTTAATTCCCAATAGTAATGAATGAAGCCGTGGACTCTCCTCCCCTTTAGATGGAAAATTAGGGAAATTTGGGACCAAACATCTGAACTATTAAGTTCAATTTTTCAAAAACAAATAACATTAACAATAGAACAAGCACTACTCCATTTCCCGATCCTTGGTATCCCAAAGATTAACAGTAAACTAGCCATGACAATTTGTACTATAGTAAGGCTGAGTATTGCTCAATTTTGGAAGTCGACCCCGCCTAACTTTAATTTTGTAAAAAACAAGATACTATATCACTACAATATCGCAAGCTCAACCGCTGAAACCCTTAACAACAAAGAAAACTTCTTATTACAATGGGAACCATTTATCATGTATCCTGAATCGAATAACAAGAAATATATATAAATATAGGGAACAAGAGCAGAGGCCCACGGAGAGATCCACAAAAAGATCTACATGGGGACGTGACTTGAGAAATTTTGGTGCCAGCATTTCAGAGTGGCTTTTTTATGAGATAATAGAACATATTGGAAAATAGTTTATGGTATACTATGAGATGTTGTGACAATGTTATTCCATAGAATATATTGATTGACAAATAGATGTAATGTGAAGGAATGTTTAGCACATGTATATATTATATGTAAAATGTAATAAACAATTTCAACATACAGTAAATCTATATGCTATATAAATTAAAAACTGCACAATAAAACATAATTTATGTAAGAACTTACCTGATAAATTCATTTCTTTCATATTAGCAAGAGTCCATGAGCTAGTGACGTATAGGATATACATTCCTACCAGGAGGGGCAAAGTTTCCCAAACCTCAAAATGCCTATAAATACACCCCTCACCACACCCACAATTCAGTTTAACGAATAGCCAAGAAGTGGGGTGATAAAAAAGTGCGAAAGCATATAAAATAAGGAATTGGAATAATTGTGCTTTATACAAAAATCATAACCATCCCAAAAAAAGGGCGGGCCTCATGGACTCTTGCTAATATGAAAGAAATGAATTTATCAGGTAAGTTCTTACATAAATTATGTTTTCTTTCATGTAATTAGCAAGAGTCCATGAGCTAGTGACGTATGGGATAATGATTACCCAAGATGTGGATCTTTCCACGCAAGAGTCACTAGAGAGGGAGGGATAAAATAAAGACAGCCAATTCCTGCTGAAAATAATCCACACCCAAAATAAAGTTTAATGAAAAACATAAGCAGAAGATTCAAACTGAAACCGCTGCCTGAAGTACTTTTCTACCAAAAACTGCTTCAGAAGAAGAAAATACATCAAAATGGTAGAATTTAGTAAAAGTATGCAAAGAGGACCAAGTTGCTGCTTTGCAAATCTGATCAATCGAAGCTTCATTCCTAAACGCCCAGGAAGTAGAAACTGACCTAGTAGAATGAGCTGTAATCCTTTGAGGCGGAGTTTTACCCGACTCAACATAGGCAAGATGAATTAAAGATTTCAACCAAGATGCCAAAGAAATGGCAGAAGCTTTCTGGCCTTTTCTAGAACCAGAAAAGATAACAAATAAACTAGAAGTCTTTCGGAAAGACTTAGTAGCTTCAACATAATATTTCAAAGCTCTAACAACATCCAAAGAATGCAACGATTTCTCCTTAGAATTCTTAGGATTAGGACATAATGAAGGAACCACAATTTCTCTACTAGTGTTGTTAGAATTCACAACTTTAGGTAAAAATTCAAAAGAAGTTCGCAACACTGCCTTATCCTGATGAAAAATCAGAAAAGGAGACTCACAAGAAAGAGCAGATAATTCAGAAACTCTTCTGGCAGAAGAGATTGCCAAAAGGAACAAAACTTTCCAAGAAAGTAATTTAATGTCCAATGAATGCATAGGTTCAAACGGAGGAGCTTGAAGAGCCCCCAGAACCAAATTCAAACTCCAAGGAGGAGAAATTGACTTAATGACAGGTTTTATACGAACCAAAGCTTGTACAAAACAATGAATATCAGGAAGATTAGCAATCTTTCTGTGAAAAAGAACAGAAAGAGCAGAGATTTGTCCTTTCAAAGAACTTGCGGATAAACCTTTATCTAAACCATCCTGAAGAAACTGTAAAATTCTCGGAATTCTAAAAGAATGCCAAGAAAAATGATGAGAAAGACACCAAGAAATATAAGTCTACCAGACTCTATAATATATCTCTCTGGATACAGATTTACGAGCCTGTAACATAGTATTAATCACAGAGTCAGAGAAACCTCTTTGACCAAGAATCAAGCGTTCAATCTCCATACCTTTAAATTTAAGGATTTGAGATCCTGATGGAAAAAAGGACCTTGCGACAGAAGGTCTGGTCGTAGCGGAAGAGTCCACGGATGGCAAGAGGCCATCCGGACAAGATCCGCATACCAAAACCTGTGAGGCCATGCCGGAGCTACCAGCAGAACAAACGAGCATTCCTTCAGAATCTTGGAGATTACTCTTGGAAGAAGAACTAGAGGCGGAAAGATATAAGCAGGATGATACTTCCAAGGAAGTGATAATGCATCCACTGCTTCCGCCTGAGGATCCCGGGATCTGGACAGATACCTGGGAAGTTTCTTGTTTAGATGAGACGCCATCAGATCTATTTCTGGAAGCTCCCACATTTGAACAATCTGAAGAAATACCTCTGGGTGAAGAGACCATTCGCCCCGATGCAACGTTTGGCGACTGAGATAATCCGCTTCCCAATTGTCTATACCTGGGATATGAACCGCAGAGATTAGACAGGAGCTGGATTCCGCCCAAACCAGAATTCGAGATACTTCTTTCATAGCCAGAGGACTGTGAGTCCCTCCTTGATGATTGATGTATGCCACAGTAGTGACATTGTCTGTCTGAAAACAAATGAACGATTCTCTCTTCAGAAGAGGCCAAGACTGAAGAGCTCTGAAAATTGCACGGAGTTCCAAAATATTGATCGGTAATCTCACCTCCTGAGATTCCCAAACTCCTTGTGCCGTCAGAGATCCCCACACAGCTCCCCAACCTGTGAGCCTTGCATCTGTTGAAATTACAGTCCAGGTCGGAAGCACAAAAGAAGCCCCCTGAATTAAACGATGGTGATCTGTCCACCACGTTAGAGAGTGTCGTACAATCGGTTTTAAAGATATTAATTGAGATATCTTTGTGTAATCCTTGCACCATTGATTCAGCATACAGAGCTGAAGAGGTCGCATGTGAAAACGAGCAAAGGGGATCGCGTCCGATGCAGCAGTCATAAGACCTAGAATTTCCATGCATAAGGCTACCGAAGGGAATGATTGTGACTGAAGGTTTCGACAAGCTGAAATCAATTTTAGACGTCTCTTGTCTGTTAAAGACAGAGTCATGGACACTGAATCTATCTGGAAACCCAGAAAGGTTACCCTTGTCTGAGGAATCAATGAACTTTTTGGTGAATTGATCCTCCAACCATGATCTTGAAGAAACAACACAAGTCGATTCGTATGAGATTCTGCTAAATGTAAAGACTGAGCAAGTACCAAGATATCGTCCAAATAAGGAAATACCACAATACCCTGTTCTCTGATTACAGACAGAAGGGCACCGAGAACCTTTGTAAAAATTCTTGGAGCTGTAGCTAGGCCAAACGGCAGAGCCACAAACTGGTAATGCTTGTCCAGAAAAGAGAATCTCAGGAACTGATAATGATCTGGATGAATTGGAATATGCAGATATGCATCCTGTAAATCTATTGTGGACATAAAATGCCCTTGCTGAACAAAAGGCAAGATAGTCCTTACAGTTACCATTTTGAACGTTGGTATCCTTACATAACGATTCAATATTTTTAGATCCAGAACTGGTCTGAAGGAATTCTCCTTCTTTGGTACAATGAAGAGATTTGAATAAAACCCCATCCCCTGCTGTTCCAGAACTGGAACTGGCATAATTACTCCAGCCAACTCTAGATCTGAAACACAATTCAGAAATGCTTGAGCTTTCACTGGATTTACTGGGACACGGGAAAGAAAAAATCTCTTTGCAGGATGTCTCATCTTGAAACCAATTCTGTACCCTTCTGAAACAATGTTCTGAATCCAAAGATTGTGAACAGAATTGATCCAAATTTCTTTGAAAAAACGTAACCTGCCCCCTACCAGCTGAGCTGGAATGAGGGCCGCACCTTCATGTGGACTTAGAAGCAGGCTTTGCCTTTCTAGAAGGCTTGGATTTATTCCAGACTGGAGATGGTTTCCAAACTGAAACTGCTCCTGAGGATGAAGGATCAGGCTTTTGTTCTTTGTTGAAACGAAAGGAACGAAAACGATTATTAGCCCTGTTTTTACCCTTAGATTTTTTATCCTGTGGTAAAAAAGTTCCTTTCCCAACAGTAACAGTTGAGATAATGGAATCCAACTGAGAACCAAATAATTTGTTACCCTGGAAAGAAATGGAAAGTAGAGTTGATTTAGAAGCCATATCAGCATTCCAAGTTTTAAGCCATAAAGCTCTTCTAGCTAAAATAGCTAGAGACATAAACCTGACATCAACTCTGATAATATCAAAAATGGCATCACAGATAAAATTATTAGCATGCTGAAGAATAATAATATTATGAGAATCATGATCTGTTACTTGTTGCGCTAAAGTCTCCAACCAAAAAGTTGAAGCTGCAGCAACATCAGCCAAAGATATAGCAGGTCTAAGAAGATTACCTGAACACAGATAAGCTTTTCTTAGAAAGGATTCAATTTTCCTATCTAAAGGATCTTTAAACGAAGTACCATCTGACGTAGGAATAGTAGTACGTTTAGCAAGGGTAGAAATAGCCCCATCGACTTTAGGGATTTTGTCCCAAAATTCTAATCTGTCAGACGGCACAGGATATAATTGCTTAAAACGTTTAGAAGGAGTAAATGAATTACCCAATTTATCCCATTCTCTGGAAATTACTTCAGAAATAGCATTAGGAACAGGAAAAACTTCTGGAATAACCACAGGAGATTTAAATACCTTATCTAAACGTTTAGAATTAGTATCAAGAGGACCAGAATCCTCTATTTCTAAAGCAATTAGTACTTCTTTAAGTAAAGAACGAATAAATTCCATTTTAAATAAATATGAAGATTTATCAGCATCAATCTCTGAGACAGAATCCTCTGAACCAGAAGAGTCATCAGAATCAGAATGATGATGTTCATTTAAAAATTCATCTGTAGAGAAAGAAGTTTTAAAAGATTATTTATGTTTACTAGAAGGAGAAATAACAGACATAGCCTTCTTGATGGATTCAGAAACAAAATCTCTTATGTTATCAGGAACATTCTGCACCTTAGATGTTGAGGGAACTGCAACAGGCAATGGTACATTACTAAAGGAAATATTATCTGCTTTAACAAGTTTGTCATGACAATTAATACAAACAGCCGGAGGAATAGCTACCAAAAGTTTACAGCAGATACACTTAGCTTTGGTAGTTCCAGCACTAGACAGCGATTTTCCTGAAGTATCTTCTGACTCAGATGCAACGTGAGACATCTTGCAATATGTAAGAGAAAAAACAACATATAAAGCAAAATTGATCAAATTCCTTAAATGACAGTTTCAGGAATGGGAAAAAATGCCAATAAACAAGCTTCTAGTAACCAGAAGCAAAGAAAAAATGAGACTGAAATAATGTGGAGATAAAAGCGACGCCCATATTTTTTGGCGCCAAATAATACGCCCACATTATTTGGCGCCTAAATGCTTTTTGGCGCCAAAAATGAAGCCACATCCGGAACGCCGACATCTTTGGCGCAAAAGGACGTCAAAAAATGACGCAACTTCCGGCGACACGTATGACGCCGGAAACAGAAAAGATTTTTTGCGCCAAAAAAGTCCGCGCCAAGAATGACGCAATAAAATGAAGCATTTTCAGCCCCCGTGAGCCTAACAGCCCACAGGGAAAAAAAGTCAAATTTTTAAGGTAAGAAAAAATGTTTGATTCAAATGCATTATCCCAAATATGAAACTGACTGTCTGAAAATAAGGAATGTTGAACATTCTGAGTCAAGGCAAATAAATGTTTGAATACATATATTTAGAACTTTATAAATAAAGTGCCCAACCATAGCTTAGAGTGTCACAGAAAATAAGATTTACTTACCCCAGGACACTCATCTACATGTTTGTAGAAAGCCAAACCAGTACTGAAACGAAAATCAGCAGAGGTAATGGTATATAAATAAGAGTATATCGTCGATCTGAAAAGGGAGGTAAGAGATGAATCTCTACGACCGATAACAGAGAACCTATGAAATAGACCCCGTAGAAGGAGATCACTGCATTCAAATAGGCAATACTCTCCTCACATCCCTCTGACATTCACTGCACGCTGAGAGGAAAACCGGGCTCCAACTTGCTGCGGAGCGCATATCAACGTAGAATCTAGCACAAACTTACTTCACCACCTCCATAGGAGGCAAAGTTTGTAAAAACTGAATTGTGGGTGTGGTGAGGGGTGTATTTATAGGCATTTTGAGGTTTGGGAAACTTTGCCCCTCCTGGTAGGAATGTATATCCCATACGTCACTAGCTCATGGACTCTTGCTAATTACATGAAAGAAATAAAGAATAAGAAAATGCAGCATTACCTACAATTAGTGTAATTATATCAACAAATCTATCATAAATTAGTATGATAATACTACTTGATTCCTTTAACAAATTAACCCCTTAATGACTGAGGACGTGCAGGGTACGTCCTCAGAAAAAAGGCAGTTAACGCCTGAGGACGTACCCTGCACGTCCTCGGTGTGGAAAGCAGCTGGAAGCGATCCTGCTCGCTTCCAGCTGCTTTCCGGTTATTGCAGTGATGCCTCGATATGGAGGCATCCTGCAATAACTTCTACGGCCATCCGATGCAGAGAGAGCCACTCTGTGGCCCTCTCTGCACCGGACATCGATGGCCGGTATCGTTGGTGGGTGGGAGCCGGTGTGGGAGGTGGGTGGCGGCCATCGATGGCCCTGGTCATGTGGAGGGGGGCGGGATCGTGGGCGGGGGAGTCCGGGGGCGCGCGGGGGCGCGCGCCCGGGCCCGGGGGGGGGGGGGGCGGGCGCGTGCACTGGGAGGGAGCGGGTGGGAACCGCTACACTACAGAAAAATGTGTCCCAAAACAAAATAAAAGTGGGACTTAGAATGTAAAAAAAAACCTTAGGAGTCATTTAGGTGGTGGGGGTTGGTCCGTGGGGGACCGTGGGGTGCCCTGCAAAAAAAATAAAAAAAAATAAAAAAATAAACATTTGTTTGTGTGCAAACTGGGTACTGGCAGACAGCTGCCAGTACCCAAGATGGCCCCCAATAAGGCAGAGGGGGAGGCTTAGAGAGCTGTTTTGGGGGGATCAGGGAGGTTGGGGGCTAAGGGGGGATCCTAAACACAGCATATGTAAATATGCTTTTTTTTTTCTTTTAGAAAAAAACAAAAAAAAACTTTTATTTTAGTACTGGCAGACTTTCTGCCAGTACTTAAGATGGCGGGGACAATTGTGGGGTGGGGGAGGGAAGGGAGCTGTTTGGGAGGGATCAGGGGGTGGGATGTGTCAGGTGGGAGGCTGATATCTACACTAAAGCTAAAATTAACCCTGCAAGCTCCCTACAAACTACCTAATTAACCCCTTCACTGCTAGCCATAATACACGTGTGATGCGCAGCAGCATTTAGCGACTTTCTAATTACCAAAAAGCAACGCCAAAGTCATATATGTCTGCTATTTCTGAACAAAGGACATCCCAGAGAAGCATTTACAACCATTTGTGCCATAATTGCACAAGCTGTTTGTAAATAATTTCAGTGAGAAACCTAAAATTGTGAAAAAATTAACGTTTTTTTTTTATTTGATCGCATTTGGCGGTGAAATGGTGGCATGAAATATACCAAAATGGGCCTAGATCAATACTTGGGGTTGTCTACTACACTACACTAAAGCTAAAATTAACCCTAGAAGCTCCCTACATGCTCCCTAATTAACCCCTTCACTGCTGGGCATAATACACGTATTGTGCGCAGTGGCATTTAGCAGCCTTCTAATTACCAAAAAGCAAAGCCAAAGCCATATATGTCTGCTATTTCTGAACAAAGGGTATCCCAGAGAAGCATTTACAACCATTTATGCTATAATTACATAAGTTGTTTGTAAATAATTTCAGTGAGAAACCTAAAGTTTGTGAAAAAAATTGTGAAAAAGTGAACAATTTTCTTTATTTGATCGCATTTGGCGGTGAAATGGTGGCATGAAATATACCAAAATGGGCCTAGATCAATACTTTGGGATGTCTTCTAAAAAAAAATATATACATGTCAATGGATATTCAGGGATTCCTGAAAGATATTAGTGTTCCAATGTAACTAGCGCTAATTTTGAAAAAAAGTGGTTTTGAAATAGCAAAGTGCTACTTGTATTTATGGCCCTATAACTTGCAAAAAAAGCAAAGAACATGTAAACATTGGGTATTTCTAAACTCAGGACAAAATTTAGAAACTATTTAGCATGGGTGTTTTTTGGTGGTTGTAGATGTGTAACAGATTTTGGGGGTCAAAGTTAGAAAAAGTGTGTTTTTTTCCATTTTTTCCTCATATTTTATAATTTTTTTTATAGTAAATTATAAGATATGATGAAAATAATGGTATCTTTAGAAAGTCCATTTAATGGCGATAAAAACGGTATATAATATGTGTGGGTACAGTAAATGAGTAAGAGGAAAATTACAGCTAAACACAAACACCTCAAAAATGTAAAAATAGCCTTGGTCCCAAACGGACAGAAAATGGAAAAGTGCTGCGGTCATTAAGGGGTTAAAGGGACAGTCTAGTCAAAATTAAACTTTCATGATTCAGATAGGGCATGTAATTTTAAACAACTTTCCAATTTACTAATATTATCTAATTTGCTCAATTCTTTAGATATCCTTTGTTGAAGAAATAGCAATGCACATGTGTGAGCCAATCACACGAGGCCTCTATGTGCAGCAACCAATAAGCAGCTACTGAGCATATCTAGATATACTTTTCAGCAAGTGATAAAGAGAATGAAACAAATTAGATAAAAGAAGTAAATTAGAAAGTTGTTTAAAATGTCATGCTGTTTCTAAATCACGAAAGAAAAAATGTGGGTTTCATGTCCCTTTAAAGCAACAGATTGTTTCTATATTTTACTTACATAAAAAACGAAATGTATGCTTACCTGATAAATTTCTTGACACAGTGAGTCCACGGATCATCATGAATTACTGTTGGGAATATCACTCTTGGCCAGGAGGAGGCAGAGAGCACCACAGCAAAGCAGATAAATATCACTTCCTACCCACAATCCCCCAGTCATTCGACTAAAGGAAAGGAGAGAATGGAAGTAACAAGGTGTAGAGGTGCCTGAGGTTTATATAAAAAAACCTGTCTGAAAAATACAGGGTGGGCCATGGACTCACCGCGTCAAGAAATAAAACAATTTATTCTTACCTGATAAATTTCTCTTTCTTTCTTGACACGGTGAGTCCACTGATTATCTTAATTACTGTAGGGAATATCACTCCTGACCAGCAGGAGGCGGCAAAGAGCACCACAGCAAAAGCTATTAAATACCACTCCCCCTACCCATAATCCCCAGTCATTTGACCAAAGGGAAAGGAAGTAATCTAAGGTGCAGAGGTACCTGAAGTTTATAGAAAAGCAAACTGTCTGAAAAACAGGGTGGGCCGTTGACTCACTGTGTCAAGAAATAAATACATTTATCAGGTAAGAATAAATTATGTTTTCTTTCTAATGACACAGTGAGTCCACGGATCTGTTGGGAACCAATACCCAAGCTAGAGGACACGGATGATAACGGAGGGACAAGACAGTTAACCTAAACAGAAGGCACCACTGCTTGAAGAACCTCTCCACCAAAAGAAGTCTCTGCTGAAGCAAAAGTATCAAATTTGTAAAATTTATAAAAAAGAATGCAAAGATGACCAAGTTGCAGCCTTGCAAAGCTGATCTACAGAAGCTCCATTTTTTAAATTCAAAGATGAAACAGCCCTTGTGGAATGAGCCGTGATTCTCTCAGGAGGCTGCTGACCAGCAGTCTCATATGTCAAGCGAATAACACTCCTCAACTAACAAGAAAGAGAAGTAGCCGTAGCTTTCTTACCCTTACACTTCCCAGAAAATACAACAAATAAAGAAGAAGAATACTTGCGAAAATCCTTAGTCGCCTGCAAATAATATTTCAATGCACGAACCACATCCAGATTGTGCAACAAACGCTCCTTATGAGAAGGAGGATTAGGACACAAAGGAGGAAAAACAATCTCTTGATTAATATGCATATCAGAAACAACCTTGGGAAGAAAACCCAAGGCAGTACGCAGAACTACCTTATCAGAGTGAAAAATAAGAAAAGGCAATTCATACTGTAAGGCTGAAAGCTCCGAAACTCTTCGAGCCGAAGAAATAGCCGCCAGAAACAAAACCTTCCAAGATAACATCTTAATATTCAAAGAATGCATAGGTTCAAACGGAGCCTGTTGAAGGACTCTAAGAACCAAATTAAGACTCCAAGGTGGAGTAGCAGAATTAAACACAGGCCGAATTCTAACCAAGGCCTGACAAAAAGAATGAACATCTGGCACATCCACCAGGCGCTTGTGCAATAAAATAGATAAAGCAGAAATTTGACCCTTCAGGATACTAGCAGATAAACCTTTCTCCAAACCCTCCTGGAGAAAAGACAAAATCCTAGGAATCCTAACTCTACTCGACGAGTAGCCTTTGGATTCACACCAATACAAATATTTACGCCAAATCTTTAAATAAATCTTCCTAGTCACAGGCTTACGAGCCTGAATCATAGTCTCAATGACTGACTCAGAAAAACCACGCTTAGAAAAAATTAAGCGTTCAATCTCCAAGCAGTTAGCTTCAGAGAAATGAGATTTGGATGAAGGAAGGGACCCTGCAGAAGCAGGTTCAACCTTAATGGAAGACACCAAGGTGGAAGGGAAGACATCTCCACCAGATCTGCAAACCAGATTCTGCGAGGCCACGCTGGGGCAATGAGAATCACTGATGCCCTCTCTTGTTTGACCCGAGCAATGACCCAAGGAAGAAGAGCAAACAGAGGGAACACATATGCCAGACTGAAAGTCCAAGGAACTGCCAGAGCATTTATCAGAACAGCCTGAGGATCCTTTGACCTCGACCCGTACCTCGGGAGCTTGGCATTCTGACGAGATGCCATGAGATCCAACTCCGGCTGCCCCCAACTGAGAATCAAGCTGGAAAATACCTCTGGATGAAGTTCCCACTCCCCCGGATGAAAAGTCTGTCTGCTCAGAAAATCCGCTTCCTAATTGTCCACCCCTGGAATATGGATAGCAGACAGACAACAGTTGTGAATCTCCGCCCACTGAATAATCTTGGCTACCTCTGTCATGGCCAAGGAACTCAGAACGTTGTCTGACTGAAACCTGATAAACTGGGTTGAAACTAGCTGAGGCCAGACTAAAAGAGCATTGAAAATTGCTCCCAGTTCCAAAACATTTATTGGAAGAACCGACTCCTCCCGAGTCCATAGACCCTGAGCCCTTAATGAAACCCAGACAGCACCCCAGCCCAGCAAACTGGTATCCGTGGTTACAATCACCCAGGCAGGTCTGCGAAAGCAAGTTCCCTGAGAGAGAAGATCCTGAGACAACCACCATGGAAGAGAATCTATGGACATCTGATCTAGAACAATCTTTGGAGATAGATCTGCATAATCCCCGTTCCACTGCCTGAGCAAGCATAACTGCAGAGGTCTGAGATGGAACCGAGCAAACGGAATGATGTCCATGACTGAAACTATCAGACCAATAACCTCCATGCACTGAGCCACTGACGGCCGAGGAAGTGACTGAAGAGCAAGACACGTATTGAAAATCTTTGACTTTCTTGCTTCTGTCAGAAAAATGTTAATCTCTAGAGAATCTATAATGGTCCCCAAAAATACCACTCTTGTAGCCAGAATTAAGGAACTTTTTCCTAAATTCACCTTCCAACCATTGGAGCGCAGAAAAGACAACAACTCTGTGTGGGAGATTGCTAGTTGAAAAGATGGAGCCTGAACTAGCATGTCGTCCAGATAAGGAGCCACTGCAACACCCTTCAATTGAAGCACAGCCAACAATGCTCCCAGGACCTTTGAAAAAATTCTGGGAGCTGTTGCCAGACCAAAAGGAAGAGCTACAAAAACTGAAAATGTTTGTCTAGAAATGCAAATTTTAGGAACCTGTGATGATCCCTGTGAATGGGAATATGCAGATACTCATCCTTTAGATCCACTGTGGTCATGAACTGACCTTCCTGAACCAAAGGAAGAATGGAACGAATAGTTTCCATCTTGAAAGACGGAACCCTGAGAAACTTGTTTACACTCTTGAGATCTAAAATAGGTCTGAAAGTTCCCTCCTTTTTGGGAACGACGAAGAGATTGAAATAAAAACCCAGACCCTGTTCCTGAATCGGAACAGGAACTATCACTCCCATGTCGGAAATATTCTGAACACAATGTAAGAACGCCTCTCCTTTTACCTGGTTTACAGATAACCTGGAGAGAAGAAACCTGCCTCTGGGAGGAAAATTCTTGAACTCCAGTTTGTAACCCTGGGACATGATATCTACCACCCAGGGATCCTGAACATCTCGAACCCAAGCTTGAGCGAAGAAAGAGAGTCTGCCCCCCACATATCCATTCCCAGATCGGGGGCAGATTTTGAGTAAGCAACAGGCTTCCTGGACTGCTTCCCCTTATTCCAAGACTGATTTGACTTCCAAGATGGCTTGAACTGTTCCTGCTTGGAGGAAGAAGAGGAAGATTTACCAGAGAAGTTACGAAAGGAACGAAATTTACTCTGCCAACCCTTCTGTTTATTTCTTTTATCCTGAGGAAGAGAATGCCCCTTCCCTCCCGTAATATCAGAAATAATCTCAGCCAAACAAGGTCTTACCCTTGTAAGGAATAGAAAAAAGCTTAGACTTAGAGGACACATCCGCAGACCAGGATTTTAACCATAAAGCTTCTGCGAGCTAAAATGGCAAAACCAGAAATTTTAGCTCCCAACTTGATGACCTGTAGAGAAGCATCTGCAATAAAGGAATAAGCCAACTTCAAAGCCTTGATTCTATCTTGAATTTCTTCAAGAGCAGTATCTTGCTGAATAGAATTAGACAATGCATCAAACCAATATGCTGCCGCACTAGTAACCGTAGCAATACATGCAGCCAGTTGGCATTGATACCCCTGGTGTACATAAATATTTTTAAGCAAAGCTTCCAACTTCTTATCCATAGGACCTTTAAAGGAACAGCTGCCCTCAATAGGAATAGTGGTCCTCTTGCTCAGAGTGGAAACTGGTCACTCCAGCTTAGGAGCCATCTGCCAAGATTCCTTAATAGAATCAGCAATAGGAAACATCTTCCTAAAAATTGGAGAAGGGGAAAAAGGAATCCCAGGCTTCTCCCATTCTCGTGCAATAATATCTGAAACACGATCTGGTATAGGAAAAACATCCACCGAGGAAGGGACATCAAAAAACTTAAGTTTACTAGATTTCTTAGGAATAACCATGACTGACGCCTCAGAGTCATCCAAGGTAGCCAAAACCTCCATGAGTAACAAATGGAGATGCTCCAGCTTAAACCTAAAGGAAACAACCTCAGGTTCAGAAGAAGGATTTATGCTATCAGAATCCAAGATCTCACCCTCAGATGCTACTGAAGTATCTTCCTCCTCAGACTTATGAGAAGAAACACTAGACACAATTGCAATAGAATCAGAAACATACTTCCTCTTGCGCTTCCCCTGTAACATAGGAAAAGCAGACAAAGCCTCAGATACTGCCGAGGATATATGGGGTAGCCATATCCTGCAAGGAAAAAACAACCTGAGACGAAATACAGGGCACTGCAGAAGATTGGGACGTATGAGGAGAAAGCTGCAGATTAGCCAGAACAGGAGACTCCTGAACAACATCCGCCCTAGACAATGAAGGCTCAGAATCAAAAAGTATCCTTGTAATGCAATGTTCTCTCAATACAATAGGAACAAAAAGGGATAGGAGGCTCAACATTAGTATTTAAACATAGATAACAAGCAACAGCTTGCAGGGCCTCTTGGTCCATCTTATTCCAAAAGAAAAAACCTTAATCAATAAAAAATCCTAAATTCAAATCAGAATTTTAATGAAACAAAAAACGTTACTGTCACTTTAAATTTTAAACAGCCTTTTTTTTTTTAAACTAGAAAATCCTTAAACTGCACAATAAAACTTGCAGCAACAATTTTTCACAAAATGAATGCAAAAAGAGACACAAACGTTATAGTCCCTGAAATTCAGACAGAAACTTAAAGGGACACTGAACCCAAATTTTTTCTTTTGTGATTCAGATAGAGCATGCAATTTTAAGCAACTTTCTAATTTACTCCTATTATCAAATTTTCTTTATTCTCTTGGTATCTTTATTTGAAATGCAAGAATGTAAGTTTAGATGCCGGCCCATTTTTGGTGAACAACCTAGGTTGTCCTTGTTGATTGGTGGATAAATTCATCCACCAATCAAAAACTGCTGTCCACAGTACTGAACAAAGAAAAAAGCATAGATGCCTTCTTTTTCAAATAAAGATAGGAAGAGAACGAAGAAAAATTGATAATAGGAGTGAATTAGAAAGTTGCTTAAAATAGCAAGCTCTATCTGAATCACAAAAGAAAAAAATGTGGGTTCAGTGTCCCTTTAAATATAAACAGAGCAACAGCCCCACAAAAAAACAAAAGGCAACCTCCACACCTCAGCAAGCTCTGCTGAGATGCCTACCTGACCTCCTTGCTGCCAGAAACAAAGTCAGAAAATGATCTGGACCCCACACAGCCACACCGGAGAGAACGCTGAACCACCTCTGAGGAGCTATGCAACAGAGCTGCAACATCCAATACCAACAGGAAACAGCTAAAAGGGCGCCAAAAAACGCCCTTGCTGTCTCAGATAAGCCCGCCTATTGTGGGCGTGGCCTAACAAACCTCCCGCGAGCCATTAATACAAACAAAAAACATGTACACCAAAGTAAAAACATAATAAACTGAGCCAAACATCCCCAGTGCCTGCAAAATTGTCAAAGATAAACCGTTAAAGGGACAGTCAACACTAAAAATGAACTAGCTTGAATGCATTACTTACAACACGATTAGTGCAAACATCCTTATTCACATCCTATAATGCAGACTGAATCAAATTTTTTTTTAAAAAACTGCCGTTCTAAGAAAAAAAAAAACGATCATAAACTCCTCCTATGTTGACGTCACTCTCAGGCTGATTCTAACTGCACATCACAGGAGTGTCGGCCACGACGACTCCTGAGCGTTCACACCCAATTGCGCATGCGTAAATCGTATGTTACGTCAGTATCTGCCTCTTTATACCCGGAACAGTGTAAAGGTTCCCTATTCAGCGACGGACCAGCACTGTTTGGATAAATATAGTATTCACACCAGAACATGGAGAAATTATTTTTATTGAAAAGTAGCAGACTCAGAAGTGATTTTCTGAAATAATTCCTTATAGAAAGGATAGCTTAACCCCTTAACGACCAACGACGTATGGGGTACGTCCTGCAAAAAAATGCAGTTAACGACCAAGGACGTACCCCGTACGTCGTTGGTCTTTGAAAGCAGTGGAAGCGATCCTGATCACTTCCAACTGCTTTCATGTTATAGCAGTGATGCCTCGATATTGAGGCATCCTGCTATAAAAAATTTTAGCCGTCCGATGCAGAGAGAGCCACCCTGTGGCCCTCTCTGCATCGGCCATCGATGGCCATGTTCGTTAGTGGGTGGGAGCTTACCCAGGGAGGCGGGTGGGCGGCCATCGGTGGGAAGGGGGGCGGGATCAAGTGCGGGAGCGTGCGCGGGTGCACGGGAGCGGGTGTACACGCGTGCATGGGAGCGGGCGGGCGCGTGCGGGAACCCTACACTATGGAACAACTGTATAGCACAAGGTGGTACTCGTTGGGAGTGAGGGTGGGCATATTAAAAATGTCAGCGATCTGGCAGGGGTTGGGGGAGGGCAGCTACACTACAGAAAATAGTATTTGTAAAATAAAAATTAATAAAAACCATATTTGATTTCAAACTGGGTACTGGCAGACAGCTGCCAGTACCCAATATGGTGCAATAAGGCAGAGAGAGGGGGGTTAGAGAGCTGTTTGGGGGGGGGGGATCAGGGAGGTTGGGGGCTAAGGGAGGATACTACAGAACAGAATTATTATTTAAAAAAAAAAAAATCCCCCCAAAAAACTCTTATTTTAGTACTGGCAGACTTACTGCCAGTACTTAAGATGGCGGGGACAATTGTGGGGTGGGGGAGGGAAGAGAGCTGTTTGGGAGGGATCTGGGGGTGTGATGTGTCATGTGGGAGGTTTATACCTACACTAAAGCTAAAATTAACCCTGCAAGCTCCCTAAAAGCTCCCTAATTAACCCCTTCACTGCTGGGCATTATACACGTATGGTGCGCAGCGGCATTTAGCTGCCTTCTAATTACCAAAAAGCAAAGCCAAAGCCATATATAGCTGCTATTTCTGAACAAAGGGGATCCCAGAGAAGCTTTTACAACCATTTATGCCATAATTGCACAAGCTGTTTGTAAATAATTTTAGTGAGAAACCTAAAATTGGGAAAATTTTACGTTTTATTTTTATTTGTTCGCATATGGCGGTGAAATTGTAGCATGAAATATACCAAAATGGGCCTAGATCAATACTTTGGGTTGTCTACTACACTACACTAAAGCTAAAATTAAAACTACAAGCTCCCTACATGCTCCCTAATTAACCCCTTCACTGCTGGGCATAATACACGTGTGGTGCGCAGCGGCATTTAGCGGCCTTCTAAATACCAAAAAGCGATGCCAAAGCCATATATGTCTGCTATTTTTGAACAAAGGGGATCCCAGAGAACCATTTACAACCATGTATGCCATAATTGCACAAGTTGTTTGTAAATAATTTCAATGAGAAACCTAAAGATTGTGAAAACATTTGTGAAAAAGTGAATTTTTTTTTTTTTATTTGATCGCATTTTGTAGTGAAATGGTGGCATGAAATATACCAAAATGGGCGTAGATCAATACTTTGGGATGTCTTCTAAAAAATATATATACATGTCAAGGGATATTCAGGGATTACAGAAAGATATCAGTGTCCCAATGTAACTAGCGCTAATTTTGAAAAAAAGTGGTTTGGAAATAGCAAAGTGCTACTTGTATTTATTGCCCTATAACTTGCAAAAAAAGCAAAGAACGTGTAAACATTGGGTATTTCTAAACTCAGGACAAAATTTAGAAACTATTTAGCATTGGTGTTTTTTGGTGGTTGTAGATGTGTAACAGATTTTGGGGGTCAAAGTTAGAAAAACTGAGTTTTTTTCCATTTTTTCCTCATATTCTATAATTTTTTTATAGTAAATTATAAGATATGATGAAAATAATGGTATCTTTAGAAAGCCCATTTAATGGCGAGAAAAACGGTATATAATATGTGTGGGTACAGTAAATGAGTAAGAGGGAAATTACAGCTAAACACAAACACCGCAAAAATGTAAAAATAGCCTTGGTCCCAAACGGACAGAAAATGGAAAAGTGATGTGGTCCTTAAGGGGTTAAGGAAAGTTCTTCCTGTAACAGCTGTCTGGATAAATATAGTATTCAGGCATGACAGTATGCACCTCCTCCTACTTGCCATTGGGTTTCTACACCGCCGCTCGCCACTAAAGTAATCGCCCTCTTTAGGTTTCCTTCCTCCCAACAGGATGTTACAGCTGCTTTCCCCTGAGCTCAGGGCAGAGCCATACACCATATACATTTTTAATAACTGTTTCACAGCGGTGCCTGAAGAGTGTCGGTCTCTCTAGTTTACGTCTGTTTTTTTCAGACTTGTCTATGTGACTACGTCACCCCGGGGCGCAATAGGGAAACAGTGTATGGTTCTGCCCTGAGCTCAGGGGAAAGCAGCTGTAACATCCTGTTGGGAGGAAGGAAACCTAAAGAGGGCGATTACTTTAGTGGCGAGCGGCGGTGTAGAAACCCAATGGCAGGTAGGAGGAGGTGCATACTGTCATGCCTGAATACTATATTTATCCAGACAGCTGTTACAGGAAGAACTTTCCATAAGCTATCCTTTCTATAAGGAATTATTTCAGAAAATCACTTCTGAGTCTGCTACTTTTCAATAAAAATAATTGTGTGTCCATCTGCACCCAGACGAGAACCCCTCAGGACACTGAAAACGGAGCCATTACAACGACCCTATGAGCAGGAGAGGGGTTAACTATAAATACTGCCCTGGTTCACATAGTAAAGGCAAACGCCATCAGAAACAGAGAGTGAGCTTAACATCAAAGGGAAAGCTTGTATCACTTAGAAAAGTTATATATCCCCTGATAGGTTCTGATTCTGCTGGTGGCTACACACTGATATCGAAATAAAAAAAAAAAAAAACTGCACAAAGGAAAACGAGCAGCGTGGGACTGGTGCAACACTAAAATACATCCCCGCCTCTTCCTGCAGAAAAAAAAACAAAAAAACGGACACTATGCCCATGCGTCAGTTGTTAGAATCTTTGGCGGGCACTACAGAGCTTCAAACTAGCCGTGGGGAAGAAGATGATGAGAGGAGGAGTTATGGAGCCATGTTTTTTTTACCCAAGCGGCTCAGAACGGTAGTTTTTTATTTTTTACAAAATCGGTTCTTATGGATTATAGGATGTGAATAAGGATGTTTCCACTAATCGTGTTGTAAGTAATGCATTCAAGCTAGTTTATTTTTTAGTGTTGACTGTCCCTTTAACCTAGAAGGCTGATAAAATAAACTCTTGATTGAAGAATCAGACACCTAACTTTACCCCCTCCTTGCAACGGATACAAGCAAAGAGAATGACTGGGGATTGTGGGTAGGGGGAGTGGTATTTAACAGCTTTTGCTGTAGTGCTCTTTGCCTCCTCCTGCTGGTCAGGAGTGATATTCCCAACATTAATTAAGATGATCCGTGGACTCACCGTGTCATTAGAAATAAATTTTGTTTTCTTTCTAATGACACGGTGAGTCCACGGATCATCATCAATTACTGTTGGGAATCAGTACCCAAAGCTAGAGGACACAGATGATAAGGGAGGAACAAGACAGGTAACCTAAACAGAAGGCACCACTGCTTGCACAATATTTCTCCCAAAAGAAACCTCAACTGAGGTAATAACAAATTCACAAAATTCGGAAAAAGTGAACAAGGAAGACCAAGTCCCGACCTTGGAATCCGTTCCACAGAGGCCTCATTCTTGAAGGCTCAAGAAAATAAAAACTGCCCTAGTGGAATGAGCTGTGAGTCTCACAAGAGGCTGAAGTCCGGCAGACTCAAATGCCACACGATAACACTTCTCCACCAGAAAGAAAGCGAAGTGGCAGAGCTTTCTGACCCTTACGGCTTCCAGAAAAAACAAATAAACAATGCGGAAACCCGACAAAAGTCCTTTGTAGCCTGCAAATAAATTTTAAAAGCCTGCACAACCTTCCAGTTGCGAACAGACAAAACCTTAAAAGAAAACCAAACCTGTAAAAAAGAACTACCTTATCTGCATAAAATATGAGATAAGGGGAAATACACCGCAAAGCTGAGTGTTTCGAAAACCCTCCAAACAGAAGAGAGGTAGTAAGAAACAAACCACGTAATATCTTATAGAAAGCAATGGCTCCAACAGAGCCTGCTGCAAAACTCTAAAAACAAGGAAAATGCTCCAAAGAGGAGCAACTAACGTAGCACAGGCCTGAATCTTATAGAGGCCTGACAAAAGATTGCACGACTGACACATTAGTCAGACGCTGAGCAGCAAATTAGATTGGGCAGAAATCTGACCCTCCAGTGTACTGACAGACCAACTCTTCTCCCGATATTCCTGGAGAAAATGAAAATTCATGGGATCCAGACCCTACTCCAAAAGTAGCTCCTGGATTCACACAGAAAAAGAAATTTATATCATATCTTATGGGAACTCTTACAAGTAACAGATTCCTAAGCCTGAAACAAGATCTCAATGACCGCGTCAGAAAAAAACACACCTAGATAAAAGTAAGTGTACAACCTCAAAACAGACAGCTTCAGGGAAGTGAAATTTGGGTGAAGGAGTAGAACCTGATTAAAAAGTCCTTCCTCAAGACCACTTCCAGTCGGAAGAGATGACACCTTCACAAGTTCTGACAACTAGAACCTGTGAAACCAGGCAGAGGATAATAGACTAACCCACATTTTTACCTGCTTGATACAAGTAATCACTCGTGCACGGAGAGCAAATGGACTAAAACAGGTACGCTAGACCGAAACCTCATATATAGTATCTATCAAAGAGGCCTGCGGAGCTCTGTACCTCCTAAAAAATTGCGGAGACGCTAACAGATCCAGCTCCAACACCCACCATGGAAGGGTAAACCAAGAGAAAACCTCTGTATGGAGAGCCCACTCCCCGGAATGAAATGTCTACCTGCTCAGGAAGACCGATCCACAGAAACCACTCCTGGAACGTTCATGGCATATAAAAGTAATTGCGAGCTTCCGCCCACCGAACAATCCGAGCCACCTTCTTCCTGACAGAGGAAAACTCCCTGAGGATAAAGGAAACCATTAAGGATACTTTGACCATAAAAGTTCTCTGGAAGCATCTGCCCTGAGACAGGTACATCCACCACATGAAAGAGTCTCCAGTCGACTGATCTAGATCTATCCTTTGAGACTGATCTGAAGATCCCTGTCATAAACTGAGCATGCCAAACTGCAAAACTCGGAATGGAATTAAGCAAAGGGAATGAAGTCCATGGAGTGAACATGAGACCAATTCCCCCATACCAGAATCACTGAAGACTAACGGTAGACTGCAGACTAGAAAGAAGGGTACTATTTGCACCCCTGGAAAACTATCCTCGTAGATAGAACCAAATAACTCTTATCCAGAAAGTACAACAATATCTCCAAAAGAGAGATAGCTGCTTGAAGTATGGCATCTAAACCAATATCCAGGTAGGTTGTCGCTACAAATCCCGAGACCTAATCCTTGACAAGGAGCCCCCAGAACTTAGAGAAGATTCTGGAGACTGAGGCAGGACCAACCGAAGAAGCCGCAGACAGAAAGGCTTGACTAGAAAGGCAAAGCTCATGAACTTGATGATCCCTGTGGATGGGAACATGATATACGCATTCATCCAGTCTATATAGTCGTCATGCTGACCCTCTTACACCCAGGAAAGCATAGAACCAATAATCTCCGAATGAAGGATGGTACTGATGAGACACTTTAGGTCTAGCAAGAACGAGAAGTCCCTTTTATTTGTTAACCACAACAGATAGGTATAGAAGATAGACAACCACTCCCATGGAGGAAAATAATCCTGGATACATATCAAGAATGCCTCTCTCTTTATCTGGTCTGCAGACTAACATAAGAGAAGGAATCCCTGGGATAAAATTATGAATTCTATTTATAACCTTGATTACCGTGTTCCCAGCCAAGGATTCTAGACCTCAATAAAATCTGTCCCACAATTGACCCGATCCCGGATCGGGGATAAACCTTTCTTTCTGATAAAGCCTCAGCAGAGGATTTCTAAAATGCTTCCCCTTGTCCCAAGACTGCTTAGGCTGCCAAGAAAATATGGACTGTACCCACTTGAAAGAGGGAGAGGGGAAAATTGTCCTTTGCAGTTACCAAAGGAACAAAAGTTACTATGGCGTCCATAAGGTCTATTTCTTGGTTATGGATGAAAAGACACTCCCATAAAATCAGAAATAAATTCTGCCAGACAATCCCAAACAAGGTCTTGCTCTTGTAAGAAGTGCTAGATATCTGCACTTGGAGTAAGGATCAACTGACCAAGATTATAGCCAAAAACGCCACTCAGACTAGCACAATAAAGCCAGCTATTTTGGCTCTCATTCTATTTAGACAAGACACATTCAAAAGATGCTTCATATCTTAGTTCCTTGCACATGTATGTATTGGGTACCTGTAAAGCGCAGCAAATCACCAGTAAGGGTGTTAAGGTGCTGCTCAATTTATCAACATCGGAAGGATGAAAGGCTGAGAGGATTTTGCCGGGGATCAAACTTGCAACCCCTGGGTTGCTACAGAGCTCAGTCACAGTGCATTAGCATGCTGAGCTATCTGTCCAGCTTTATTAATAAGCCTCCAGCTTTTAGTCCCTGGATCCCTAAAGGAGTCGCTAACTAAAAGCGCTTTGACTTTAATGGAAAAATAAAAGTCTTTAAAAGACAGGAGACAGAAAAAGTCTCGAAAGCACGTCTAGAGATACTTCCAAGGGTTGACAATGATAGGATATCGGTGTCGTCCAAGTAGTCAAAACCTCCTTTAACCATACATGAAGGTGTTAAAGCTTAAAACTGAAGGTTGCTACTTCAGCAACAAGTGAAGGAATTATACTGACCGAAATCTGAGATTTCACCCTAAGATTACTGGAGAATCCCCCTCATCAGTCCTATGAGGAAGGTGAGCAGTAGTAGACGATACAGAGACCTTACAAACTGAATCTCTAATGTTCCTCCAGCGATTTTCCCTAAGAATAGGAAAAACAGATAATGCCAAAAGTACCCAACAGATACCGGAGTAGCAAATTCTGAACGCAAATAACTCCTCTAGGAGATAACGAGGAACCGCAGGGCACTGCAGGTGACGGCATAGAGGCTTGGGACGAAAAGGAGAAACTGTGTTAATGCTCAGACAGAATCATCCTGGGAGACATAGGCTCAGAAGGAACGCGCTCTCTCTAACTCAAGAGATCCAGCGAGAGACATAAAAACAATGTCTTTTGCAAAGCAAAACTGAGAATAAATGCAACTGTCACTTTAAAGTAGCACAAATGAATCTTATATACTGAATATAAGCAAAAAAACATAATTTATGTAAGAACTTACCTGATAAATTCATTTCTTTCATATTAGCAAGAGTCCATGAGCTAGTGACGTATGGGATATACATTCCTACCAGGAGGGGCAAAGTTTCCCAAACCTCAAAATGCCTATAAATACACCCCTCACCACACCCACAAATCAGTTTAACGAATAGCCAAGAAGTGGGGTGATAAGAAAAAAGTGTGAAGCATAAATATAAGGAATTGGAATAATTGTGCTTTATACAAAAAAATCATAACCACCACAAAAAAAGGGTGGGCCTCATGGACTCTTGCTAATATGAAAGAAATTAATTTATCAGGTAAGTTCTTACATAAATTATGTTTTCTTTCATGTAATTAGCAAGAGTCCATGAGCTAGTGACGTATGGGATAATGACTACCCAAGATGTGGATCTTCCACGCAAGAGTCACTAGAGAGGGAGGGATAAAATAAAGACAGCCAATTCCGCTGAAAAAAATCCACACCCAAAAATAAAGTTTAAATCTTATAAAGAAAAAAACTGAAAATATAAGCAGAAGATTCAAACTGAAACAGCTGCCTGAAGTACTTTTCTACCAAAAACAGCTTCAGAAGAAGAAAACACATCAAAATGGTAGAATTTAGTAAAAGTATGCAAAGAAGACCAAGTTGCTGCTTTGCAAATCTGATCAACCGAAGCTTCATTCCTAAACGCCCAGGAAGTAGAAACTGACCTAGTAGAATAAGCTGTAATCCTTTGAGGCGGAGTTTTACCCGACTCGACATAAGCATGATGAATTAAAGATTTCAACTAAGATGCCAAAGAAATGGCAGAGGCCTTCTGACCTTTCCTAGAACCATAAAAGATAACAAATAGACTAGAAGTCTTTCTGAAATTCTTAGTAGCTTCAACATAATATTTCAAAGCTCTAACTACATCCAAAGAATGCAATGATTTCTCCTTAGAATTCTTAGGATTAGGACATAATGAAGGAACCACAATTTCTCTACTAATGTTGTTAGAATTCACAACCTTAGGTAAAAATTTAAAAGAAGTTCGCAACACCGCCTTATCCTGGTGAAAAATCAGAAAAGGAGACTCACAAGAAAGAGCAGATAATTCAGAAACTCTTCTGGCAGAAGAGATGGCCAAAAGGAACAAAACTTTCCAAGAAAGTAATTTAATGTCCTATGAATGCATAGGTTCAAACGGAGGAGCTTGAAGAGCCCCCAGAACCAAATTCAAACTCCAAGGAGGAGAAATTGACTTAATGACAGGTTTTATACGAACCAAAGCTTGTACAAAACAATGAATATCAGGAAGATTAGCAATCTTTCTGTGAAAAAGAACAGAAAGAGCAGAGATTTGTCCTTTCAAGGAACTTGCAGACAAACCTTTATCCAAACCATCCTGAAGAAACTGTAAAATTCTCGGAATTCTAAAAGAATGCCAGGAAAAATGATGAGAAAGACACCAAGAAATATAAGTCTTCCAGACTCTATAATATATCTCCCTAGATACGGATTTACGAGCCTGTAACATAGTATTAATCACAGAGTCAGAGAAACGTCTTTGACTAAGAATCAAGCGTTCAATCACCACACCTTTAAATTTAAGGATTTGAGATCCTGATGGAAAAAAGGACCTTGCGACAGAAGGTCTGGTCTTAACGGAAGAGTCCACGGTTGGCAAGAGGCAATCCGGACAAGATCCGCAAACCAAAACCTGTGAGGCCATGCCGGAGCTACCAGCAGAACAAACGAGCATTCCTTCAGAATCTTGGAGATTACTCTTGGAAGAAGAACTAGAGGCGGAAAGATATAGGCAGGATGATACTTCCAAGGAAGTGACAATGCATCCACTGCTTCCGCTTGAGGATCCCTGGATCTGGACAGATACCTGGGAAGTTTCTTGTTTAGATGAGAGGCCATCAGATCTATTTCTGGAAGTCCCCACATTTGAACAATCTGAAGAAATACCTCTGGGTGAAGAGACCATTCGCCCGGATGTAACGTTTGGCGACTGAGATAATCCGCTTCCCAATTGTCTATACCTGGGATACGAACCGCAGAAACTAGACAGGAGCTGGATTCCGCCCATACCAGAATTCGAGATACTTCTTTCATAGCCAGAGGACTGTGAGTCCCTCCTTGATGATTGATGTATGCCACAGATGTGACATTGTCTGTCTGAAAACAAATGAACGATTCTCTCTTTAGAAGAGGCCATGACTGAAGAGCTCTGAAAATTGCACGGAGTTCCAAAATATTGATCGGTAATCTCACCTCCTGAGATTCCCAAACCCCTTGTGCTGTCAGAGACCCCCACACAGCTCCCCAACCTGTAAGACTTGCATCTGTTGAAATTACAGTCCAGGTCGGAAGAACAAAAGAAGCCCCCTGAACTAAACGATGGTGGTCTGTCCACCACGTCAGAGAGTGTCATACAATCGGTTTTAAAGATATTAATTGAGATATCTTTGTGTAATCCCTGCACCACTGGTTCAGCATATAGAGCTGAAGAGGTCGCATGTGAAAACGAGCAAAGGGGATCGCGTCCGATGCACCAGTCATAAGACCTAGAATTTCCATGCATAAGGCTACCGAAGGGAATAATTGTGACTGAAGGTTTCGACAAGCTGATATCAATTTTAGACGTCTCTTGTCTGTCAAAGACAGAGTCATGGACACTGAATCTATCTGGAAACCTAAAAAGGTTACCCTTGTCTGAGGAATCAATGAACTTTTTGGTAAATTGATCCTCCAACCATGATCTTGAAGAAACAACACAAGTCGATTCGTATGAGATTCTGCTAAATCTGAAGACTGAGCAAGTACCAAGATATCGTCCAAATAAGGAAATACCACAATACCCTGTTCTCTGATTACAGACAGGGCACCGAGAACCTTTGTAAAAATTCTTGGAGCTGTTGCTAGGCCAAACGGTAGAGCCACAAACTGGTAATGCTTGTCTAGGAAAGAGAATCTCAGAAACTGATAGTGATCTGGATGAATCGGAATATGCAGATATGCATCCTGTAAATCTATTGTAGACATATAATGCCCTTGCTGAACAAAAGGCAGGATAGTCCTTACAGTTACCATTTTGAATGTTGGTATCCTTACATAACGATTCAATATTTTTAGATCCAGAACTGGTCTGAAGGAATTCTCCTTCTTTGGTACAATGAAGAGATTTGAATAAAACCCCAGCCCCTGTTCCAGAACTGGAACTGGCCTAATTACTCCAGCCAACTCTAGATCTGAAACACAATTCAGAAATGCTTGAGCCTTCGCTGGGTTTACTGGGACACGGGAAAGAAAAAATCTCTTTGCAGGAGGCCTTATCTTGAAGCCAATTCTGTACCCTTCTGAAACAATGTTCTGAATCCAAAGATTGTGAACGGAATTGATCCAAATTTCTTTGAAAAAACGTAATCTGCCCCCTACCAGCTGAGCTGGAATGAGGGCCGCACCTTCATGTGGACTTAGGAGCTGGCTTTGGTTTTCTAAAAGGCTTAGATTTATTCCAGACTGGAGATGGTTTCCAAACTGATACCGCTCCTGAGGATGAAGGATCAGGCTTTTGTTCCTTGTTGTGACGAAAAGAACGAAAACGATTATTAGACCTAAATTTACCTTTAGATTTTTTATCCTGTGGTAAAAAAGTTCCTTTCCCTCCAGTAACAGTTGAGATAATAGAATCCAACTGAGAACCAAATAATTTATTACCCTGGAAAGAAAGGGAAAGCAGAGTAGACTTAGAAGACATATCAGCATTCCAAGTTTTAAGCCATAAAGCTCTTCTAGCTAAAATAGCTAGAGACATATACCTGACATCAACTCTAATGATATCAAAGATGGCATCACAAATAAAATTATTAGCATGTTGAAGAAGATTAATAATGCTATGAGAATTATGATCTGTTACTTGTTGCGCTAAAGCTTCTAACCAAAAAGTTGAAGCTGCAGCAACATCCGCTAAAGATATAGCAGGTCTAAGAAGATTACCTGAACACAAGTAAGCTTTTCTTAGAAAGGATTCAATTTTCCTATCTAAAGGATCCTTAAAGGAAGTACCATCTGCCGTAGGAATAGTAGTATGCTTAGCAAGAGTAGAGACAGCCCCATCAACCTTAGGGATTTTGTCCCAAAACTCTAATCTGTCAGATGGCACAGGATATAATTGCTTAAAACGTTTAGAAGGAGTAAATGAATTACCCAAATTATTCCATTCCCTGGAAATTACTTCAGAAATAGCATCAGGGACAGGAAAAACTTCTGGAATAACTACAGGAGATTTAAAAACCTTATCTAAACGTTTAGATTTAGTATCAAGAGGACCAGAATCCTCAATTTCTAATGCAATTAGGACTTCTTTAAGTAAAGAACAAATAAATTCCATTTTAAATAAATATGAAGATTTATCAGCATCAACCTCTGAGACAGAATCCTCTGAACCAGAAGAACCATTATCAGAATCAGAATGATGATGTTCATTTAAAAATTCATCTGAAAAATGAGAAGTTTTAAAAGACTTTTTACGTTTACTAGAAGGAGGAATAACAGACATAGCCTTCTTAATGGATTTAGAAACAAAATCTCTTATGTTATCAGGAACACTCCGAGTATTAGATGTTGATGGAACAGCAACAGGTAATGTAACAGTACTAAAGGAAATATTATCTGCATTAACAAGTTTGTCATGACAATCAGTACAAACAACAGCTGGAGGAACAGATACCATAAGTTTACAGCAGATACACTTAGCTTTGGTAGATCCAGCACCAGGCAGCGATTTTCCAGAAGTATCTTCTGACTCAGTGTTAACGTGGGACATCTTGCAATATGTAATAGAAAAAATAACATATAAAGCAAAATTGATCAAATTCCTTAAATGACAGTTTCAGGAATGGGAAAAAATGCCAGTGAACAAGCTTCTAGCAACCAGAAGCAATAAATAATGAGACTTAAATAATGTGGAGACAATAGTGACGCCCATATTTTTTTAGCGCCAAAAAAGACGCCCACATTATTTGGCGCCTAAATGACGCCACATCCGGAACGCCGACACTTTTGGCACAAAAAAACGTCAAAAATGACGCAACTTCCGGCGACACGGAAACAGAAAAAAATTTTTGCGCCAAAAAAGTCCGCGCCAAGAATGACGCAATAAAATGAAGCATTTTCAGCCCCCGCGAGCCTAACAGCCCACAGGGGAAAAGTCAAATTTAAGGTAAGAAAAAATTGATTTATTCATATGCATTATCCCAAATCTGAAACTGACTGTCTGAAATAAGGAACGTTGAACATCCTGAGTCAAGGCAAATAAATGTTTGAATACATATATTTAGAACTTTATAAAAAACTGCCCAACCATAGCTTAGAGTGTCACAGAAAATAAGACTTACTTACCCCAGGACACTCATCTACAAGTTGTAGAAAGCCAAACCAGTACTGAAACGAAAATCAGTAGAGGTAATGGTATATATAAGAGTATATCGTCGATCTGAAAAGGGAGGTAAGAGATGAATCTCTACGACCGATAACAGAGAACCTATGAAATAGACCCCGTAGAAGGAGATCATTGAATTCAAATAGGCAATACTCTCCTCACATCCCTCTGACATTCACTGCACGCTGAGAGGAAAACCGGGCTCCAACCTGCTGCGGAGCGCATATCAACGTAGAATCTAGCACAAACTTACTTCACCACCTCCATAGGAGGCAAAGTTTGTAAAACTGATTTGTGGGTGTGGTGAGGGGTGTATTTATAGGCATTTTGAGGTTTGGGAAACTTTGCCCCTCCTGGTAGGAATGTATATCCCATACGTCACTAGCTCATGGACTCTTGCTAATTACATGAAAGAAAGTAAAATATAAGGGAAAGGGAGCTATACATTAATAACTAATAAATTATACTCCTAAAAACTCTTTATAAAACATAATACTCAAAAATAGGACATATGTTCCCCATCGTTTTATTAATAACAAAGCTTTCCAAAAAAAAAAATTTCACACAGGACCATTCTCACAGAAACGGACAGAGTAATGTTAAAACAACTCCGTTCTCAACCGGAGCAAACTGAACACAAGTCCCGGAGAGTAATTAACATGGCGCCGCATCTCCCTCACAGTGAAGAAGGTGGAGACACTTCAGCAGCATGGTAACGAGGCGCGAACTTCTACCTAGCATTGAGCTTCAGTAACCAGCTGAAGTGACTAGTAATTCCTCAATAAAACAAAAAGAGCAAAGTGTACTCCTGACATTGAAAGGATATTCTAACCCCTATGGGAATAATGAAAAAAATCCTTTCCCAATATAGAGCGCAATAGAAAGCATGAAGACACGCTACACTCAAAACCAAGGGAGGTTCTAAAAAGTAAAAACCCCACAATGGCGTTCTCTAATAATATTGAACGCACTAGGTACGCTAAATACTGCGAATAAAAAGTTACACAAGTATAAGTAAAGAAATAAAAATTAGTTAGAGGTTAACCCCATAGGAGCCTCTAACATGATATATAAGAGCCCAAATATAAATACAGGGGAATACATATTAACCCCTAGTTTCCTGTCACTGTCAAGTGCCTGCATACTGCCTTCAGATATCCTTCTAAAGGATATATACGTCCCATATAAGTTGCAGAGAGGGAGCTATTTTAAACACTTTTTAGTGCAAGTCTCCCAGCCCCAGAAGACAAAAAGGCCCTTACCTGTACTCTAGCCGTCCGGCTGGACGACGACACACAAGGCATGAGAGTATGCCACTCCTCACAGAGACCTGTGGAAAATAGAATGACAGAGTAAGCCTACTCTGGTATTCTGATATAGGGCAGCAATCTGTTAGGAAAATTAAGCAAAGTCCACATTACAAGTCCCTAACTGCTTTAAAGCTACCACAGCCCTGCTGAAGAGACTAACGTGAAGTACAGCTATACCCAGATTGTGATGGAAGATCAGAGCAATCCTGCCCTGACTTCAAAATAAAAAAATCTTGATTGTAGAAATTAATCAGGACACCTAATTACTTCACCTCCTTCTTGCACTAGAGGCAAAGAGAACGACTGGGGGATTGTTGGTAGGAAGTGATATTTATCAGCTTTGCTGTGGTGCTCTTTGCCTCCTCCTGCTGGCCAGGAGTGATATTCACAACAGTAATTGATGATGATCCGTGGACTCACCGTGTCATTAGAAAGAAATAGCTTGTATACTATCCAGATTTAAGAACCTCCACAATTCCTGGACAAAGTCTCACAGGCAGAGCTACTGTTTGACACATGCGTTTACAAAGAGAAGTTTTAAGATTAATTTTTGAACTTACATTTGGCTGACACATTGTACCCTCCGAGTGGAGATGGGTGTCCTTCCACAGCATCGAATCCAGCAGATACCAGGACTACCTCTGGAGAGAACTCATTTGCTATTGGCATTACAATAGCCCTGAAAACAACAAAAAACACATTGAATCTAAGGAAGGAGTACTGTTCTTGCTACAAAACTAAAAAAAGATGTTGGTAATCAGGAGAAATTTCCTGTTAACAGAAGTATGAAGGGAGAACTGCAAGTTCTTGTAAATAGACATGTAAAGTGCAGACAAACACATTTTTTGTCGCTTTTTTTTTTTTACCTGAATGCAGCCAAATATTCGGCATCTCCCATGGGAGGGTCCAGGCCACCAGTAAAGGCAATATTCACATTGAACCCTACTCCAGTCTCAGTGCCAACCTAAGAGGAAAGGAGTGTTACTGGGGTACCATATTATAGACAAAGACAGTGTCTAAAAGTAACAGAAAAGTTCCCACCAATTCCAAAGTGCACAGAACTCAATGTCAAGGATTCTATAAACATTAACATAGTTATTCTGGTATAATAAAGGCTCTTACTTCATCCGGTGCTCCACTGCCTGGAAAGAAGTTACCATCATCATAGCGATGCAGTGATATGTATAGGACATTTGGGTCATTGTAGAAGGCCTGCTGGGTACCATTTCCATGGTGCACATCCTGAGGGGGAAAACATTTGTAACTTAAAGCTACATTAAATTTAAGCAATATCCTATTATGTAGTGGTTCGAATATTGCCCTGTGCAACTTGGAAGTAGGTAGAAATATCACAGAAGATAATAGACTCTTCCTCTTGACCTATATATGCCCTTCCTCTTATAGCTTCTGTTTTCTTAAGTGATTATTTGAGATAAAAGTGAGCATCCTCAAAATTATTCAAGCATAAAGTATGAGGGCAGATATCTCATATCACATCACCAAGTATGAAGAAATTGATTTCTTCCACAGTATTAAAGGGACACTGAACCCAAATTTTTCCTTTTGTGATTCAGATACTTTCTAATTTACTCCTATTATCACATTTTCTTCATTCTCTTGATATCTTTATTTGAAATGCAAGAATTTAAGTTTAGATGCCGGCCCATTTTTGGTGAACAACCTGGGCTGTTCTTGCTGATTGGTGGATAAATTCAACACCAATAAAAAAGTGCTGTCCAGAGAACTGAACCAAAAAAGTCTAGATGCCTTCTTTTTAAATAAAGATAGCAAGAGAACGAAGAAAAAAATAATAGGAGCAAATTAGAAAGTTGCTTAAAATTGCATGCTCTATCTGAATCACGAAAGAAAAAACTGGGGTTCAGTGTCCCTTTAACCAGCTTTTCTCACATCAGACTGGTGGGTTAGTACCAAAGCATTTTAGGAGGCAACACATCTGGGGAGAACAAAAACTCATTGCCTAAGTCTGAGTTAGAGCATTAGTAAGACTTTCATACAAAGTATGAGAGGACCCCAAAAATGGTTAAAATGCTATTACACATGATAAGCTGTCCTGAGTCTACCTAGGGTTGCTCCCTAACAAAGGATTCTAAAAGAATGAAGCAAATGTGATGATAGAAGTAAATTGGAAAGTTGTTTAAAATTACATGAAGTACAAGCGGTACTTCTATGTGTGTTTAACCCCTTTGTGGGGGTTAAACACACAGTAGAGTTGGGCCGATAGTCTTGAAATTACATGCTCTAACAAACTAGAGCATGTCATTTTTCGACTATTATGGCCCTTTAAAATTATATTTAATACTGCCTTTATAAAGGTATTCTTTTAAAATTCAATACAAAATAAAATAAAATGGTGGACACAAGAATGTGGTTGCCTTGCACATATTTTTAAATGCATTCAGTCACTAATGTTGCACATGTGGTGGTTAAAGCACTTTTATAGCTAGAATTTAATTATACAAATATATGTGCTTGTTTTAAATTTTTCTTTAAAAATTTTTTTTTTTATATGTGTTAAGGATCAGTAAGGGTTTATGGCTTAAAAGCCTAGTGCTGAATAACACACTATATAATCAATAGTAGTGGAAATGAAACCCTAACACTTTATTGAACATATATGCAAACAAAACATTTTCTAAAATTGGTAATGAAGGAGCATGGATATATCACAACCACTTCTTCTTAAATCTGTTTTCCCAACACTAAATATTAAAATACAAGGGGCCTAGGTACCAGAGGGGATAGTCTGAATCATATAGTGAATTACGAATAGGGAAAAGTAGAACATTCACACATGCATCAGGCACTCCTATGCACTCAAAGGCGTCCTCCTGCCTGCAAGCTGCAAGGGATTCAGTGATATCAACCTAGAAGGAAAGAAGAAAAGAGAGGCACCACATGGTGTAGTACGAACAAAAATTAGTCAGCACAAGACAACCCTGAGCCCCTAGCAGTGGAGACTCACAGAGCAGGCTGCACGACCGGAGTGCCAAACAAAGCAGCACGGGACCCTCAGAGTCGCCCGTATGACTCACCACCACGGCTGGAGCATCCAACGTCAGGTAAGGTCAGGTGACTGGCGATGTCCAATCGAGGAATGCCCGCCGACAGCAGACGACACCAGGCTCAGAGGTTCGTAGAGAGATCTGTAAGTGTCCAATGATAGAGGTGCAGCTAATGGCACTAAGGGCATGGGATAGCCCGGTGTTAAAAAACAACTTTGTGGACAAAATAAGCGAGCAAGCAGGTAAAAAATAAAGTTTATGTTTATTAAAATACACAGATAAAAAGCAATGCGTTTCTCAGCAAAAACATGCTGTTTTATCAGGCTGTATCAGGGATTCAACCCAGTCAGTCGATTTCTAACTAATTCCGTCTATTCTTATGTTTCTAGACAAATGTGAAGCCATTATACCATAGCACCTATTTCAGTAGCATATATTATGAATAAATCTGTAGATAAAACAAGAACACAGAAGCGCCACATGGCCCAATATTGTTTGATGACAAATAAAAATAAGGTATCAGGTAGATACACTCATATTTAGTATGGCACCCCTAGTGGTGCAGGTGGAGCAGTCTGGGATCAGTTAGCAGTCACCCAGAAGACTGACCTCCAGTGGATATTCAGTAATATTTAGTAGAGCACCTTCCCTGGTGCAATCTAGGCAGGCTGGGTTCAATACAGTCAACCAGCAGACTTAGAACCAACGGTCTGGAGCTCCCCAGGGTTCACAGATGGAGATGTGGAAAATAGTAGGTAGGGTAGTTGAGAAAAAAAAGTAGTCCGGCAGCAAGAAGTATAAAAAAGTACTTTATTTAAAATAATAATATAATAAAAGCAACGCGTTTCTCGGCCTATCAAATGACTTTCATCAGGCTTACTGAAATGTATGCTATACACTTGCTATATGTACACCAGACTACCCTAAAATAATGGACTGCACCTGAGTGAGGTGTTAGTCAATTAGATGGTCATGTGAATAATTTATCCAATCAGAGATGATGCGCAAAATGACCTCACATCGTAAACAAGCATTCATTCATTATCCAAGTTGTACAATCCAAAATAAAAATATATCAACAATACAAGTGCAATCATATACGTGTTTATACCACACTATTTTACATTACATGATATGTTATATTCTCACGAATCATCGACACTAGTATTATTCCCTCGACACTATTATTGTCATTTAGTTAGTATGTAACTATCATTTTTATATCTATAGTATATTTTGCATTGTTATTAGTGATATTGCTCATTATAGTGATGCGGACATCGATGCACATACAGGTTCCTTTATTACAGCAAGCACTCCTCATCACTCTATATCAGTATATTCCAGCTTCGACTATCACCACTATAGATAATATATTCCCAGTCCACCTTACTTTATATGGGTTGCTACACTTCATGATAGCAATTATGAACTTTTGTGCATTTTATCGTAAGGGATTATTTATAAAATAGTCAGTGCTGAGACAGCTCACACTGATTCGCCTATTGCCCGCCCATTACCATGACATGCTCTGCACCCGGTCCAATTAACATCACTTGTAGATGACCTATCACCTTAGGAAATGTTATCCGGATAACTGCAGACAACCTTCAGACAAACACACGAACAGCAAATATATCTTAGAGACAACAGCCCATTACTTTATCATGGTTATAAATTTCAAGATCATCATACACAATTTTAGTAAGTGAAATCAGTATACCATTACAATTGTTTAGGAGTCTAGAAGTTAGCAAAATACATCTTTAAAGCCACACACGTAAGGCTTGTTGTGTAACATAAAACCTATCTATGAGCAATATTTCCTCGAATAAATATATTGATTGTTGGTGACCACATAATACTGTTAGTTATCTATACTAATGGCTCATTTAATCACTGCCTACTTAGAATGGGAATAAGGTCGCAGGAGTAATTTAACATTCGAAAAGTATTGTATAAATGATCTTGGTAAATGAGAAAAATTTGCAACCATACTATATTTAATGTATATTGGTTGAAATGTTTGGACATTGATTGCACTTGTATTGTTGATATATTTTTATTTTGGATTGTACAACTTGAATGTTGAATGAACAAATGCTTGTTTACAATGTGAGGTCATTTTGCACATCATCTCTGATTGGATAAATTATTCACATGACCATCTAATTGACTAACACCTCACTCAGGTGCAGTCCATTATTTTAGGGTAGTCTGGTGTACATATAGCAAGTGTATAGCATACATTTCATTAAGCCTAATGAAATAGCCATTTGATAAGCTGAGAAACACGTTGCTTTTATTATATTATTATTTTAAAGAAAGTAAGTACTTTTTTATACTTCTTGCTGCCGGACTACTTTTTTTCTCAAGTACCCTACCTACTATTTTCCACATCTCCACCTGTGAACACTGGGGAGCTCCAGACCATTGGTTCTAAGTCTGCTGGTTGACTGTACTGAACCCAGCCTGTCTAGATTGCACCAGGGAAGGTGCTCTACTAAATATTACTGAATATCCACCGGAGGTCAGTCTTCTGGGTGACTGCTAACTGATCCCAGACCGCTCCACCTGCACCACTAGGGGTGCCATACTAAATGTGAGTGTATCTACCTGATACCTTATTTTTATTTGTCATCAAACAATATTGGGCCATGTGGCGCTTCTGTGTTCTTGTATTATCTACAGATTGTTGACCTTGGATCCTGGCCTTGATCCTCTACAGATAGCTGCCTAGACCTGCAACATCAAATACCCAGTGTGGACTTTATTATCTATAGATGAGATTAAATCTGTGTTAGAAATTGTAGACAGTACACTTATCACATCTGTATTGTATTATATGATTATTTTGTTAGTATATGGGCATCCTAACGGGGACTATATTAGTAATTTTTTATAATTTTTACACTTTTTTACCATATATAGCAGTATAGCCTTATATAGCTATACCATTGTCTATATCCACCTGTCTAAGAGGTGTGTGTATTTGTGCATATATTATACATAGCTCTATAAGGGCGCCCCCTATCTTCATATCTGTATTATGAATAAATATTTGTCTATGAACTGACGAAGTCGCGCATAGTGACGAAACGCATCGGTGGGCAGAGCAAGAGGGGGTTGCTGTGAATGTAGCAGAAGTTTGTTCTATGAAGCGCAACTTAGTTTCGTTGTACATGTTTCCAAATAATACCTGATCAGACTGATACTTTATACTGATAGTTCATAGACAAATATTTATTTATAATATATGCTACTGAAATAGGTGCTACGGTATAATGGTTTCACATTTTTCTGGAAACATAGGAATAGACGGATGAACACACCTGAGTGTTATTGATTTAGATCTAAGAATTAAGGAATTTGTTAGAAATCGGCTGACTGGGTTGAATCCCTTGCAGCTTGCAGGCAGGAGGACGACTTTGAGCGCATAGGAGTGCCTGATGCATGTGTGAATGTTCTGCTTTTCCCTATTCGTAATTCACTATATGATTCAGACTATCCCTTCTGGTACCTAGGCGCCTTGTATTTTAATATTTAGTGTTGGGAAAACAGATTTAAGAAGAAGTGGTTGTGATATATCCATGCTCCTTCATTGCCAATTTTAGAAATTGTTTTGTTTGCATATATGTTCAATAAAGTGTTATGATTTTATTTCCACTACTATAAAAAAAAAAAAAGATACATTGGTTCAACAGGTTGATTTTTCAGTAACTAGCAGAACAAAAACAGAATTTATGTTTACCTGATAAATTTCTTTCTCCAACGGTGTGTCCGGTCCACGGCGTCATCCTTACTTGTGGGATATTCTCTTCCCCAACAGGAAATGGCAAAGAGCCCAGCAAAGCTGGTCACATGATCCCTCCTAGGCTCCGCCTACCCCAGTCATTCGACCGACGTTAAGGAGGAATATTTGCATAGGAGAAACCATATGGTACCGTGGTGACTGTAGTTAAAGAAAATAAAATATCAGACCTGATTAAAAAAACCAGGGCGGGCCGTGGACCGGACACACCGTTGGAGAAAGAAATTTATCAGGTAAACATAAATTCTGTTTTCTCCAACATAGGTGTGTCCGGTCCACGGCGTCATCCTTACTTGTGGGAACCAATACCAAAGCTTTAGGACACGGATGAAGGGAGGGAGCAAATCAGGTCACCTAAATGGAAGGCACCACGGCTTGCAAAACCTTTCTCCCAAAAATAGCCTCAGAAGAAGCAAAAGTATCAAACTTGTAAAATTTGGTAAAAGTGTGCAGTGAAGACCAAGTCGCTGCCCTACATATCTGATCAACAGAAGCCTCGTTCTTGAAGGCCCATGTGGAAGCCACAGCCCTAGTGGAATGAGCTGTGATTCTTTCGGGAGGCTGCCGTCCGGCAGTCTCGTAAGCCAATCTGATGATGCTTTTAATCCAAAAAGAGAGAGAGGTAGAAGTTGCTTTTTGACCTCTCCTTTTACCTGAATAAACAACAAACAAGGAAGATGTTTGTCTAAAATCCTTTGTAGCATCTAAATAGAATTTTAGAGCGCGAACAACATCCAAATTGTGCAACAAACGTTCCTTCTTTGAAACTGGTTTCGGACACAGAGAAGGTACGATAATCTCCTGGTTAATGTTTTTGTTAGAAACAACTTTTGGAAGAAAACCAGGTTTAGTACGTAAAACCACCTTATCTGCATGGAACACCAGATAAGGAGGAGAACACTGCAGAGCAGATAATTCTGAGACTCTTCTAGCAGAAGAAATCGCAACTAAAAACAAAACTTTCCAAGATAATAACTTAATATCAACGGAATGTAAGGGTTCAAACGGAACCCCCTGAAGAACTGAAAGAACTAAATTGAGACTCCAAGGAGGAGTCAAAGGTTTGTAAACAGGCTTGATTCTAACCAGAGCCTGAACAAAGGCTTGAACATCTGGCACAGCTGCCAGCTTTTTGTGAAGTAATACCGACAAGGCAGAAATCTGTCCCTTCAGGGAACTTGCAGATAATCCTTTTTCCAATCCTTCTTGAAGGAAGGATAGAATCCTAGGAATCTTAACCTTGTCCCAAGGGAATCCTTTAGATTCACACCAACAGATATATTTTTTCCAAATTTTGTGGTAAATCTTTCTAGTCACAGGCTTTCTGGCCTGAACAAGAGTATCGATCACAGAATCTGAGAATCCTCGCTTCGATAAAATCAAGCGTTCAATCTCCAAGCAGTCAGCTGGAGTGAAACCAGATTCGGATGTTCGAACGGACCCTGAACAAGAAGGTCTCGTCTCAAAGGTAGCTTCCAAGGTGGAGCCGATGACATATTCACCAGATCTGCATACCAAGTCCTGCGTGGCCACGCAGGAGCTATCAAGATCACCGACGCCCTCTCCTGCTTGATCCTGGCTATCAGCCTGGGGATGAGAGGAAATGGCGGGAACACATAAGCTAGTTTGAAGGTCCAAGGTGCTACTAGTGCATCCACTAGAGCCGCCTTGGGATCCCTGGATCTGGCCCCGTAGCAAGGAACTTTGAAGTTCTGACGAGAGGCCATCAGATCCATGTCTGGAATGCCCCACAGGTGAGTGACTTGGGCAAAGATTTCCGGATGGAGTTCCCACTCCCCCGGATGCAATATCTGACGACTCAGAAAATCCGCTTCCCAATTTTCCACTCCTGGGATGTGGATAGCAGACAGGTGGCAGGAGTGAGACTCCGCCCAAAGAATAATTTTGGTTACTTCTTCCATCGCTAGGGAACTCCTTGTTCCCCCCTGATGGTTGATGTACGCAACAGTCGTCATGTTGTCTGATTGAAACCGTATGAACCTGGTCCTCGCAAGCTGGGGCCAGGCCTGGAGCGCATTGAATATCGCTCTCAGTTCCAGAATATTTATCGGTAGAAGAGATTCTTCCCGAGACCAAAGACCCTGAGCTTTCAGGGATCCCCAGACCGCGCCCCAGCCTATCAGACTGGCGTCGGTCGTGACAATGACCCACTCTGGTCTGTGGAACATCATCCCTTGAGACAGATTGTCCAGGGACAGCCACCAACGGAGTGAGTCTCTGGTCCTCTGATTTACTTGTATCTTCGGAGACAAGACTGTATAGTCCCCATTCCACTGACTGAGCATGCACAGTTGTAATGGTCTTAGATGAATGCGCGCAAAAGGAACTATGTCCATCGCCGCCACCATCAACCCGATCACTTCCATGCACTGAGCTATGGAAGGAAGAGGAACGGAATGAAGTATCCGACAAGAGTCCAGAAGCTTTGTTTTTCTGGCCTCTGTTAGAAAGATCCTCATTTCTAAGGAGTCTATAATTGTTCCCAAGAAGGGAACCCTTGTTGACGGGGATAGAGAACTCTTTTCCACGTTCACTTTCCAGCCGTGAGATCTGAGAAAGGCCAGGACAATGTCCGTGTGAGCCTTTGCTTGAGGAAGGGACGACGCTTGAATCAGAATGTCGTCCAGGTAAGGTACTACTGCAATGCCCCTTGGTCTTAGCACCGCTAGAAGGGACCCTAGTACCTTTGTGAAAATCCTTGGAGCAGTGGCTAATCCGAAAGGAAGCGCCACGAACTGGTAATGTTTGTCCAGGAATGCAAACCTTAGGAACCGATGATGTTCCTTGTGGATAGGAATATGTAGATACGCATCCTTTAAATCCACCGTGGTCATAAATTGACCTTCCTGGATGGAAGGAAGGATAGTTCGAATGGTTTCCATCTTGAACGATGGGACCTTGAGAAATTTGTTTAAGATCTTGAGATCTAGGATTGGTCTGAACGTTCCCTCTTTTTTGGGAACTATGAACAGATTGGAGTAGAACCCCATCCCTTGTTCTCTTAATGGAACAGGATGAATCACTCCCATTTTTAACAGGTCTTCTACACAATGTAAGAACGCCTGTCTTTTTATGTGGTCTGAAGACAACTGCGACTTGTGGAACCTCCCCCTTGGGGGAAGTCCCTTGAATTCCAGAAGATAACCCTGGGAGACTATTTCTAGCGCCCAAGGATCCAGAACATCTCTTGCCCAAGCCTGAGCGAAGAGAGAGAGTCTGCCCCCCACCAGATCCGGTCCCGGATCGGGGGCCAATATTTCATGCTGTCTTGGTAGCAGTGGCAGGTTTCTTGGCCTGCTTTCCCTTGTTCCAGCCTTGCATTGGTCTCCAAGCTGGCTTGGCCTGAGAAGTATTACCCTCTTGCTTAGAGGACGTAGCACCTTGGGCTGGTCCGTTTTTACGAAAGGGACGAAAATTAGGTCTATTTTTTGCCTTGAAGGGCCGATCCTGAGGAAGGGCGTGGCCCTTACCCCCAGTGATATCAGAGATAATCTCTTTCAAGTCAGGACCAAACAGCGTTTTCCCCTTGAAAGGAATGTTTAGTAGCTTGTTCTTGGAAGACGCATCAGCCGACCAAGATTTCAACCAAAGCGCTCTGCGCGCCACAATAGCAAACCCAGAGTTCTTAGCCGCTAACTTAGCCAATTGCAAAGAGGCGTCTAGAGTGAAAGAATTAGCCAATTTGAGAGCATTGATTCTGTCCATAATCTCCTCATAAGGAGGAGAGTCACTATCGAGCACCTTAAGCAGTTCATCAAACCAGAAATATGCGGCTGTAGTGACAGGGACAATGCATGAAATGGGTTGTAGAAGGTAACCCTGCTGAACAAACATCTTTTTAAGCAAACCTTCTAATTTTTTATCCATAGGATCTTTGAAAGCACAACTATCCTCTATGGGAATAGTGGTGCGTTTGTTTAAAGTAGAAACCGCTCCCTCGACCTTGGGGACTGACTGCCATAAGTCCTTTCTGGGGTCGACCATAGGAAACAATTTTTTAAATATGGGGGGAGGGACGAAAGGAATACCGGGCCTTTCCCATTCTTTATTAACAATGTCCGCCACCCGCTTGGGTATAGGAAAAGCTTCTGGGAGCCCCGGCACCTCTAGGAACTTGTCCATTTTACATAGTTTCTCTGGGATGACTAAATTTTCACAATCATCCAGAGTGGATAATACCTCCTTAAGCAAAATGCGGAGATGTTCCAATTTAAATTTAAATGTAATCACATCAGATTCAGCCTGCTGAGAAATGTTCCCTAAATCAGTAATTTCTCCCTCAGACAAAACCTCCCTGGCCCCCTCAGATTGGGTTAGGGGCCCTTCAGAGATATTAATATCAGCGTCGTCATGCTCTTCAGTAACTAAAACAGAGCAGCCACGCTTACGCTGACAAGGGTTCATTTTGGCTAAAATGTTTTTGACAGAATTATCCATTACAGCCGTTAATTGTTGCATAGTAAGGAGTATTGGCGCGCTAGATGTACTAGGGGCCTCCTGAGTGGGCAAGACTCGTGTAGACGAAGGAGGGAATGATGCAGTACCATGCTTACTCCCCTCACTTGAGGAATCATCTTGGGCATCATTGTCATTATCACATAAATCACATTTATTTAAATGAATAGGAATTCTGGCTTCCCCACATTCAGAACACAGTCTATCTGGTAGTTCAGACATGTTAAACAGGCATAAACTTGATCAGAAAGTACAAAAAACGTTTTAAAATAAAACCGTTACTGTCACTTTAAATTTTAAACTGAACACACTTTATTTGCAATTGCGAAAAAACATGAAGGAATTGTTCAAAATTCACCAAATTTTCACCACAGCGTCTTAAAGCCTTGAAAATATTGCACACCAATTTTGGAAGCTTTAACCCTTAAAATAACGGAACCGGAGCCGTTTTAAGCTTTAAACCCCTTTACAGTCCCTGGTATCTGCTTTGCTGAGACCCAACCAAACCCAAAGGGGAATACGATACCAAATGACGCCTTCAGAAGTCTTTTATAAGTATCAGAGCTCCTCTCACATGCGACTGCATGCCATGCCTCTCAAAAACAAGTGCGCAACACCGGCGCGAAAATGAGACTCTGCCTATGCTTTGGGAAAGCCCCTAAAGAATAAGGTGTCTAAAACAGTGCCTGCCGATATTATTAAATCAAAATACCCAGAATAAATGATTCCTCAAGGCTAAATAAGTGTTATATCAATCGATTTAGCCCAAAAAAAGTCTACAGTTTAAATAAGCCCTTGTGAAGCCCTTATTTACAATCGTAATAAACATGGCTTACCGGATCCCATAGGGAAAATGACAGCTTCCAGCATTACATCGTCTTGTTAGAATGTGTCATACCTCAAGCAGCAAGAGACTGCAAACTGTTCCCCCAACTGAAGTTAATTGCTCTCAACAGTCCTGTGTGGAACAGCCATGGATTTTAGTTACGGTTGCTAAAATCATTTTCCTCATACAAACAGAATTCTTCATCTCTTTTCTGTTTCTGAGTAAATAGTACGTACCAGCACTATTTGAAAATAAACTCTTGATTGAATAATGAAAAACTACAGTTAAACACTAAAAAACTCTAAGCCATCTCCGTGGAGATGTTGCCTGTACAACGGCAAAGAGAATGACTGGGGTAGGCGGAGCCTAGGAGGGATCATGTGACCAGCTTTGCTGGGCTCTTTGCCATTTCCTGTTGGGGAAGAGAATATCCCACAAGTAAGGATGACGCCGTGGACCGGACACACCTATGTTGGAGAAACATAACATTTTGAAGAAACTGAATGCAGTCACCCTTAAATGGACTTTAAACACTTACGGCGACATTACGAGTTCTGCGGTAACAGGGGTGCGTTGCTAATGAGCCTTTTTTTTTCACCGCTCCCTTAAGACAACGCTGGTATTACAGGTTTTTTTAAACCTGGCGTTAGCTGCAAAAAGGTTAGCGTAGAGCAAAATGTAGCTCCACATCTCATCTCAATACCAGCGCTGCTTACGGTAGCGGTAAGCTGGAAAAACATGCTCGTGCATGATTTCCCCATAGGAAACAATGGGGCTGAGCGGGATGAAAAAAAGTCTAACACCTGCAAAAAAGCAGCGTTCAGCTCCTAACGCAGCCCCATTGATTCCTATGGGGAAATAAATTTTATGTCTGCACCTAACACCCTAACATGAACCCCGAGTCTAAATAACCCTAATCTTACACTTATTAACCCCTAATCTGCCATCGCCGCCACCTACATTATATTATTAAACCCTAATCTGCCGCTAAGGACACCACCGCCACCTACATTATACTTATAAACCCCTAATCTGATGCCCCCAACATCACCGAACCCTACATTTTATTTATTAACCCCTAATCTGCCCCCCCCAACGTCGCCACCACCTACCTGCACTTATTAACCCCTAATCTGCCGCCGTCAACGTCGCCGCCACTATAATAAAGTTATTAACCCCTAAACCTAAGTCTAACCCTAACACCCCCCAATTTAAGTATAATTTTAAATATTCATAATAAAATTACCACAATGAAATAAATTATTCCTATTTAAAACTAAATACTTACCTATAAAATAAACCCTAAGATAGCTACAATATAACTAATAGTTACATTGTAGCTAGCTTATGGTTTATTTTTATTTTACAGCTAAGTTTGTATTTATTTTAACTAGTTAGAATAGTTATTAAATAGTTATTAACTATTTAATAACTTCCTAGTTAAAATAAATACAAATATACCTGTAAAATAAATCCTAACCTAAGTTACAATTACACCTAACACTACACTATCATTAAATTAATTTACTAAACTACCTACAATTAACTACAATCACCACCCACACACCCAATCCTACTCTAAAACCCACCCAATCCACCCTTAAAAAAACCTAACACTACCCCCTTGAAGATCTCCCTACCTTGAGCCATCTTCACACAGCCGGGCACAAGTGGACGTCCAGAGGGGCAGAAGTCTTCATCCTATCTGGCCAGAAGAGGACCTCCAGAAGTCTTCATCCAGATGGCATCTTCTATCTTCTTCCATCCGGAGCAGAGCGGGTCCATCTTGAAGACATCTGACACGGAGCATCCTCTTCTATCCGACAGCGACTGAAGAATGAAGGTTCCTTTAAGTGACGTCATCCAAGATGGCATCCCTTCAATTCCGATTGGCTGATAGAATCCTATCAGCCAATCGGAATTAAGGTAGGAAAAATCCTATTGGCTGATGCAATCAGCCAATAGGATTGATCTTGCATTCTATTGGCTTTTCCAACCAGCCAATAGAATGCGAGCTCAATCCTATTGGCTGATTGGATCAGCCAATAGGATTGAACTTCAATCCTATTGGCTGATTGCTTCAGCCAATAGGATTTTTCCTACCTTAATTCCGATTGGCTGATAGGATTCTATCAGCCAATCGGAATTGAAGGGACGTCATCTTGGATGACGTCACTTAAAGGAACCTTCATTCTTCAGTTGCCGTCGGATGGAAAAGGATGCTCCGCGTCGGATGTCTTCAAGATGGACCCGCTCCGGATGGAAGATGATAGAAGATGCCGCCTGGATGAAGACTTCTGCCGGTCTGGAGGTGCTCTTCTGGCCGGATCAGATGAAGACTTCTGCCCCTCTGGACGTCCACTTGTGCCCGGCTGGGTGAAGACGGATCAAGGTAGGGAGATCTTCAAGGGGGTAGTGTTAGGTTTTTTTAAGAGGGTATTGGGTGGGTTTTAGAGTAGGGTTGGGTGTGTGGGTGGTGGGTTTTAATGTTGGGGGGGGGGGGGGTATTGTATTTTTTTTACAAGTAAAAGAGCTGATTACTTTGGGGCAATGCCCCGCAAAAGGCCCTTTTAAGAGCTATTTGTAATTTAGTATAGGGTAGGGAATTTTATTATTTTGGAGGGATTTTTTATTTTATTAGGGGGATTAGATTAGGTGTAATTAGTTTAAAAAAATTGTAATTCTTTTTTATTTTCTGTAATTTAGTGTTTTTTTTGTACTTTATTTAATTGTAGTTAATTGTAGGTAGTTTTGTAAATTAATTTAATGATAGTGTAGTGTTAGGTGTAATTGTAACTTAGGTTAGGATTTATTTTACAGGTATATTTGTATTTATTTTAACTAGGAAGTTATTAAATAGTTAATAACTATTTAGTAACTATTCTACCTAGTTAAAAAAAATACAAATTTAGCTGTAAAATAAAAATAAATCCTAAGCTAGCTACAATGTAACTATTAGTTATATTGTAGCTAGCTTAGGGTTTATTTTATCGGTAAGTATTTAGTTTTAAATAGGATTAATTTATTTAATTGTAGTCAATTTATTTAGATGTATTTAAATTATATTTAAGTTAGGGGGGTTAGGATTAGACTTAGGTTTAGGGGTTAATAAAATTAATATAGTAGCGGTGACGTTGTGGGCGGCAGATTAGGGGTTAATAAATGTAGGTAGGTGTCGGCGATGTTAGGGACGGCAGATTAGGGGTTAATAAAATTTAACTAGTGTTTGCGAGGCGGGAGTGTGGCGGTTTAGGGGTTAATAAAAGTATTAAAGTGGCGGCGATGTCCGGTCGGCAGATTAGGGGTTAAACATTTTAGTTAAGTGTTTCCAATGTGTGGGGGGGGGCTCGGTTTAGGGGTTAATAGGTAGTTTATGGGTGTTAGTGTACTTTTTATCACTTTAGTTAAGAGCTTTATGTTCCGGCGGTAGCCCATAAAACTCTTAACTACTGACTTTTAAATGCGGTAGGAGTCTTGCCAGGAGAGGGTCTACTACTCACTTTTTCAGGCGATCGTAATACCGGCGTTAGGCAAATACCATTAAAAAGATAGGATACGCAATTGACGTAAGGGGATTTGCGGTATGCTAAAATCGCAGAAAAAAAGTGAGTGGTAGACCCTTTCCTGCCTGACTTGTAATACCAGCGGGCATTAAAAAGCAGCATTGGGACCCCTCAACGCTGCTTTTTAAGGCTAACGCAAGACTCGTAATCTAGCCGTTAGTTATTGTAATATAAAATGCATAGTAAAACTTCTTGGCAATATTCTTGGCAATATACTTTCTTTTTTTTTGCCCCTTTTCATGCATTTTAAAAATTAAGTTTTCCAATTCTTAGGACTGAAAGTGCACACTGCAGACTTAAACAGCCTAACCCTGCAACATATCTGTATTTAAAGGGACAGTCTAGGCCAAAATAAACTTTCATGATTCAGATAGAGCATGTACTTTTAAACAATTTTCCAATTTACTTTTATCATCAATTTTGCTTTGTTCTCTTGGTATTCTTAGTTGAAAGCTTAACCTAGGAGGTTCATATATTAATTTCTTAGACCTTGAAGGCCATCTCTTTTCAGAATGCATTTTAACAGTTTTTCACCACTAGAGGGTGTTAGTTCACGTATTTCATATAGATAACACTGTGCTCGTGCACGTGAAGTTATCTGGGAGCAGGCACTGATTGGCTAGACTGCAAGTCTGTCAAAAGAACTGAAAAAAGGGGCAGTTTGCAGAGGCTTGGATACAAGATAATCACAGAGGTTAAAAGTATATTATTATAACTGTGTTGGTTATGAAAACTGGGGAATGGGTAATAAAGGGATTATCTATCTTTTAAAACAATAAAAAGTCTGGTGTAGAATGTCCCTTTAAATTGGCCTTGGCATTAGAGATCAGATAAGGAACTGCAAAACAAAGTTTTGAAAAAAAAAATGATAGTCGCAAGCCAAAGTGCAGAACCCTGAGACCTAAATACCTGAGATATTGCTTTAATGGTATCACAAAAGGACACATCACAGAGAGTTAAGTCGCAAACTGACCACAGACAGCTATGCTAGAATAGGAATGTATGACGAGAATTTTGAAGCAACAGGAAACCAAACTGAATGGGGTCATAGTCTGCAAGGCTGGAACAAGGCAAGAATGATACGGAAGAGGAGTAAAGCAAAGGCATATGTGAAGTTTTTGTTTACTTTAACAGGCACAAGTACTTAATATATTGCAATAATATGGGAATTCTCTCAAAATTTGCCACATTTGTATACTGTAAATTTGGAGATGATCCTAATGCCCTACTTACCCAGTCCACAATGAGAGTCTTTCCAACATTCAGACGCTGCTGGAGAATCCTGGCTGCTATAGCCACAGAGTTGAAGTAACAGAAACCCCTGTAGATATTGTAAATTTGCTAGTCATAGGCACATAAAAGGAGTGTTGTAACTACAAATTGTCTAAGTACTTCAAATAAGGGGTATACAAATAAATATACAGCATACATGAATAAAAGGTGTACCAGGAAGAGGTAGGGAGGGGGTGGAAGAGTCATGGCCAAGGCATGCAGGAGGGCGTGGTGGGGTGAGGACAGGATGTACCAGGAGGAGGTGGTGAGTATGTGGCAAAAGTGTGCAGGGGGATATTGTGGGATGTGGACAGTGTATGAGGGAGGCTGTGGCTGGGACTCCGATTTGGTGGGGAAGCGGAAAATACACAGGGTGAGTAATATGGATGAACAAGTGATATGGAGAAGGGGCGGGGCAAAGTGTGGTATAACCCCTTAGCAGTAAAAAAACAATTTATATAAGAACTTACCTGATAAATTCATTTCTTTCATATTGACAAGAGTCCATGAGCTAGTGACGTATGGGATATACAATCCTACCAGGAGGGGCAAAGTTTCCCAAACCTCAAAATGCCTATAAATACACCCCTCACCACATCCACAATTCAGTTTAACGAATAGCCAAGTAGTGGGGTGATAAAGGAGTAAAAAGCATCAACAAAGGAATTTGGAAATAATTGTGCTTTATACAAAAAATCATAACCACCATAAAAAGCGTGGGTCTCATGCCAATATGAAAGAAATTAATTTATCAGGTAAGTTCTTACATAAATTATGTTTTATTTCATGTAATTGGCAAGAGTCCATGAGCTTGTGACGTATGGGATAGTAATACCCAAGATGTGGAACTCCACAGAAGGGTCACTAGAGAGGGAGGGATAAAATAATAACAGCAAAATCAAACTGAAACAGCTGCCTGAAGAACTTTTCTACCAAAAACTGCAAATACATCAAAACGGTAGAATTTAGTAAATGTATGCAAAGAAGACCAAGTTGCTGCTTTCCAAATCTGATCAACTGAAGCTTCATTCTTAAAAGCCCACAAAGTGGAGACTGATCTAGTAGAATGAGCAGTAATTCTCTGAGGCGGGGCCTGACCCGACTCCAAATAAGCCTGATGAATCAAAAGCTTTAACCAAGATGCCAAGGAAATGGCAGAAGCCTTCTGACCTTTCCTAGAACCAGAAAAGATAACAAATAGACTAAGTCTTTCTAAAATCTTTAGTAGCTTCAACATAATATTTCAAAGCTCTTACCACATCCAAAGAATGTAAGGATCTCTCCAAAGAATTCTTAGGATTAGGACACAAAGAAGGGACAACAATTTTTCTACTAATGTTGTTAGAATTCACAACCTTAGGTAAAAATTTTAATGAAGTCCGCAAAACTGCCTTATCCTGATGGAAAATCAGAAAAGGAGATTCACAAGAAAGAGCAGATAATTCGGAAACTCTTCTAGCAGAAGAGATGGCCAAAAGGAACATCACTTTCCAAGAAAGCAGTTTAATGCCCAAAGAATGCATAGGCTCAAACGGAGGAGCCTGTAAAGCCTTTAACACCAAATTAAGACTCCAAGGAGGAGAGATTGATTTAATGACAGGCTTGATATGGACCAAAGCCTGTACAAAACAGTAAATATCAGGAAGCTTAGCAATATTACTGTGAAATAAAACAGAAAGAGCAGAGATTTGTCCCTTCAAGGAACTTGCAAACAAACCCTTCTCCAAACCATCCTAAAGAAACTGTAAAATTCTAGTAATTCTAAAAGAATGCCAGGAGAATTTATGAGAAGAACACCATGAAATATAAATTTTCCAAACTCAATAATAAATCTTCCTAGAAACAGATTTACGAGCCTGTAACATAGTATTAATCACAGAGTCAGAGAAACCTCTATGACTAAGCACTAGGCGTTCAATTTCCATACCTTCAAATTTAATGAATTGAGATCCTGATGGAAAAACGGACCTTGAGACAGAAGGTCTGGCCTTAATGGAAGTAGCCAAGGTTGGCAACTGGACATCCGAACAAGATCCGCATACCAAATCCTGTGAGGCCATATTGGAGCTACCAGCAACACAAACAAATGTTCCATGATGATCTTGGAAATCACTCTTGGAAGAAGAACTAGAGGCGGGAAGATATAAGCAGGTTGGTAACACCAAGGAACTGCTAATGCATCCACCGCCTCCGCCTGAGGATCCCTGGACAGGTACCTGGGAAGTTTCTTGTTTAGATGGGAAGCCATCAGATCTATTTCTGGATGACCCCACATATGAACAATCTGAGAAAACACATCTGGATGGAGCGACCACTCCCCCGGATGTAAAGTCTGACGGCTGAGATAATCCGCTTCCCAATTGTCTATACCTGGGATATGAACCGCAGAAACTAGACAGGAGCTGGATTCTGCCCAAGTAAGTATCTGAGATACTTCTTCCATAGCTTGGGGACTGTGAGTCTCACCCTGATGATTGACATATGCCACAGTTGTGATATTGTCTGTCTGAAAACAAATGAACGGTTCTCTCTTCAACAGAGGCCAAACCAGAAGAGCCCTGAAAATAGCACAGAGTTCTAAAATATTGATTGGTAATCACGCCTCTTGAGATTTCCAAACCCCTTGAGCTGTCAGAGATCCCCAGACAGCTCCCCAACCTGAAAGACTTGCATCTGTTGTGATCACAGTCCAGGTTGGACAAACAAAAGAGGCCCCTTGAACTATACGATGGTGATCTAACCACCAAGTCAGAGAGAGTCGAACATTGGGATTTAAGGATATTAATTGTGATATCTTTGTATAATCCCTGCACCATTGGTTCAGCATACAAAGCTGGAGAGGTCTCATATGAAAACGAGCAAAGGGGATCGCGTCCGATGCTGCAGTCATGAGACATAAAACTTCCATGCACATAGCTACTGAAAGGAATGATTGAGACTGAAGGTTCAGACAAGATGAAACCAATTTTAATAGTCTCTTGTCTGTTAGAGACAGAGTCATGGACACAATCTATCTGGAAACCTAAAAAGGTGACCCTTGTCTGAAGATTCTTGGAGCTGTCGCTAGGCCAACTGGAAGAGCGACAAATTGGTAATGCCTGTCTAGAAAAGAGAATCGCAGAAACCGATAGTGGTCTGGATGAATCGGAATATGAAGATATGCATCCTGTAAGTCTATTGTGGACATATAATGCCCTTGCTGAACAAAAGGCAGAATAGTCCTTATAGTTACCATTTTGAAAGTTGGCACTCTTACATAACGATTCAAAATTTTCAGATCCAGAACTGGCCTGAATGAATTTTCTTTCATTGAGACAATGAATAGATTTGAATAAAACCCCTGAAACGGAACTGGTAAGATTACCCCTGAAAGCTCCAGTTCTGAAACACACTTCAGAAAAGCCTGAGCCTTTACTGGATTTGCTGGGATGTGTGAGAGAAAATCTTCTCACAGGAGGTCTTATTCTGAATCCTATTCGGTACCCTTGAGAGACAATACTCTGAATCCATTGATTTTGGACAGAATTTGCCAAAATGTTTTGGAAGAATATTAATCTGCCCCCTACCGGCTGAGCTGGAATGAGGGCCGCACCTTCATGCAGACTTGGGGGCTGGCTTTGATTTCTTAAACGGTTTGGATTTACTCCAACTTGAAGAAGGTTTCCAATTGGAACCAGATTCTTTGGGGGAAGGATTAGATTTCTATTCCTTATTTTGTGAAAAGGAACGAAAACAGAAGCTTTACATTTACCCTTAGGTCTTTTATCCTGAGGCAAAAAAACTCCCTTCCCCCCAGTGATAGTTGAAATAATCGAATCCAACTGAGAACCAAATAACTTATTACCTTGGAAAGAAAGAGATAGTAATCTAGACTTAGATACCATGTCAGCATTCCAATATTTGAGCCACAAAGCTCTTCTAGCTAAAATAGCTAAAGACATAGATTTAACATCAATGTTGTTGATATCAAAAATGGCATCACAGATAAAATGATTAGCATGTTGAAGCAAGCTAACAATGCTAGACAAATCAGGATCCATTTCCTGTTGCGCTAAGCTTTCCAACCAAAAAGTTGATGCAGCTGCAACATCAGCCATAGAAATGGCAGGCCTGAGAAGATATCCAGAATATAAATAAGCTTTCCTTAGATAAGAATCAAGTTTCCTATCTAAAGGGTCTTTAAAAGAAGTTCTATCTTCCATAGGAATAGTAGTATGTTTAGCAAGAGTAGAAATAGCTCCATCAACTTTGGGGATCTTTTCCCAAAACTCCTATCTAACTGCTGGCAAAGGATACGATTTTTTAAACCTTGAAGAAGGAATAAAAGAAGTACCAGGCCTATTCCATTCCTTAGAAATCATATCAGAAATAGCATCAGGAACTGGAAAAACCTTTGGAGTAACCACAGGTGGTTTATAAACAGAATTTAAACGTTTACTAGTTTTAACCTTTTAATGCCGTTATGCCGTCATAATTACACTGGGCTTTAGAGCCGTTATTACGGAATAGAACATCATAGCCAACGGCTGTCCTGAAGCCTTCTGTGTTCCCAGGATTTGATTGCGGTCTGGAGGGCGTTCCTAGGGTTGTAGGGACGCCCCCCAGACACGATCCAATAATTGAAATCTCGCGATCGTGTGCACAATCGCGTGGTTTCAATTTGTCTACATTGGAACAATTGTTCCAATGTAGACACTTTAACACAGTCACGAAAGGGTTAATATCAAGAGGACTAGTTTCCTCAATATCCAATGTAATCAACACCTCTTAACAAGGACCGAATATACTCCATTTTAAATAAATAAGTAGATTAGTCAGTGTCAATATCTGAGGAAGGATTTCTAAATCAGATAGATCCTCATCAGAGGAGGATAATTCAGTATGTTGTTGGTCATTTGAAATTTCATCAACTTTATGAGAAGTTTTAAAAAGACCATTTACGTTTATTAGAAGGCAGACAAAGCCTTCTGAATCGCATCAGTAATAAAATCTTTTATATTCACAGGTATTTCATGTACATTAGATGTTGTAGGAACAACAGGCATTGTACTATTACTGATGGACACATTCTCTGCATGTAAAAGCTTATCATGACAACTATTACATACCACAGCAGGAGATATAATCTCCACAAATTTACAACAAATGCACTTAACTTTGGTAGAACTATTATCAGGCAGCAGGGTTCCAACAGTGATTTCTGAGACAGGATCAGATTGAGACATCTTGCAAATGTAAAAGAAAAAACAACATATAAAGCAAAATTATCAATTTCCTTATATGGCAGTTTCAGGAATGGGAAAAAATGCAAACAGCATAGCCCTCTGACTTTGAAAAAAAGGCAAGAGGCATTTAGGAATAGGGCTTTAAATAATAAAATTGTTTGGCGCCAAGTATGACGCACAATGCAAACTGAATTTTTTTTGGCGCTAACAACATCTGGAAATGACACACTCGCGTAATTGAAGATTTTTCCTAAATATGTTTTTTCCCAAATATGAAACTGATGGACCCCTATTTATGAAAATCTGGCGGACCTGATCCGACAGTGCGGATCAGGTCCGCCAGACCTCGCTGAATATGGCGAGCAATACGCTCGCCGTATTCAGCATTGCACCAGCAGCTCACAAGAGCTGCTGGTGCAATGCCGCCCCCTGCAGACTCGCGGCCAATGGGCCGCCAGCAGGGGGGTGTCAATCAACCCGATCGTACTCGATTGGGTTGATGTCCGGCGATGTCTGTCCGCCTGCTCAGAGCTGGCGAACAGGTTATGGAGCAGTGGTCTTTGGAGCTTGATAAATATGCCCCATAGTCTGCAAAGGAAATATACATAAACCTGACTCATGGGAAATATAAGTACAATACATATATTTAGAACTTTATAGTAATGCATAAAGTGCCAAACCATAGTTGAGAGTGTCTTAAGTAATGAAAACATACTTACCGAAATACACCCATCCACATATAGCAGATAGCCAAACCAGTACTGAAACAGTTATCAGTAGAGGTAATGGAATATGAGAGTATATCGTCGATCTGAATAAGGGAGGAAGGAAGATGAATCTCTACGACCGATAACTACTCCCTTCACATCCCTCTGACATTCACTGTACTCAGAGGAATCGGGCTTCAAAATGCTGAGAAGCGCATATCAACGTAGAATCTAAGCACAAACTTCGTTCACAACCTCCATAGGAGGCAAAGTTTGTAAAACTGAATTGTGGGTGTGGTGAGGGGTGTATTTAAAGGAATTTTGAGGTTTGGGAAACTTTGCCCCTCCTGGTAGGATTGTATATCCCATACGTCACTAGCTCATGGACTCTTGCCAATTACATGAAAGAAATGGAATATACAGCAGGAAAAATTCCATGGGGCAGAGAAAGAAATGTTCCTGCAATAAATAATCAGTGAAACCTAAAACGGCACAATGTTATTCTTAGCATTAGTCTTGAACGTTCTGTTAGCACTAACAAATCATGAACATCTTCAGTTCGCTGCAAGTTTAGGAGTCTAAACATAAAACGCACATTTAACTGTAAAATATTCTCCCCTTTAACATGTTCCCAATTATCTATTTTACAAGCTGGAGAATTTTAAATTGTTTGCAAACAGCTCCTGTACCTTTAGTTTGTAATTTCAAATGGATGCTTTTGCGTATTAGAACCACTACCCACACTGAAAATAGGAATGCTGCAGTATTCTCTATAAAAAAGCAATGTAAACAAGAGGCATCAACAGAAAATCAACCAGCCAGTTAGCGGTGGGAGAGGTTTTTGTAATGAAAACAACTGGTTCTGCTTGTTGAACCTCCACCAATAATTAACATTTCAATACCTAAATATTAGCATTTGTTTATAGATATCATGAGCAGGTCTCGTCTTCCTACAGGTTTGGTCCATTTAGATGGGCATTATTATTATTATCATCGGTTATTTGTAGAGCGCCAACAGATTCCACAGCGCTAACATTGAGAACAATGGGTGATGGTATATATGAGCAAAACCAGCTATTTCAAATACAAATATATACCCAAAGGAACAATGTCCCATACATTTAATCCTCTGCAGCTGTTTTAACAAGTAATTGGAAACACATTTTACAGTTGAATGTCAGTTTAACTAATCGTCTTGTCTGATCAGGATTAAAAACAGACCAAGAACCTGTAAACAAACTCATGTAATTAACGGAAGATAAGAAGGAATCTGAGCCGCGCTTTGAAGATTATCATTTGACGGCACCAAATGTTTTTAAGAAAATCACCTTATTTCTAAAAACAGGCATCCTATTGGTAGCTTATAGTGGTTTGAGGCTAAGGTCTTCTCCATATTAGGGGAACAGGACCAAGGTCCAGTTATGTGTGAGCTTATAGGAATCCAGTGTTCTAAGGACAACAACCTTTTTTAAGAAGAAACACCAGAAAATTAAAGTGAGAGGGATGTTGGAGGAAAGAAGAGGTGTGTCCTATTGTTCCATTTGCATGACGTTTCTGCTTATTTCCAACTTAATAGCTTATAACCCAATAGTTTACTATCTCCTGCTGCATGAGATAGCATGATGAACAGGGTAATGAGCATCTATAACAAGACATGGGTAGTTTTATAATAAGACACCGGGAAAGAGGATGGGGTAATACTAGTTTTTAGTAGCAAGATACTGGTGAGAAGGTGTGAGGGAAGATATTGACAATGGTTTAAAGGTAACACATGTGAATGAGAATGACAAAACATGAGTGGGTTTAGAATGTGGACAAGATGATTGGGGAGAGCTAAAATCAGCCAGGAGACAAAACATAGTCCTTACACAGGTTTAAACTTACATAGGCGTGCTCTCTTCTGCATGGTGGCCAGGGGGACGAACCACTGCAAAACCATTCTAAAAATAGAAAAACAAGAACACTAATGTACAAAAGATACTCCTGCAATTCTATCAAGTGCACAGATACTACATTTGCTGTGTCATTGCTTGGACCCCAGTATATAAAGGCAGCAAAATTAAATAGAGGGTAGAGGCATTAAGTGGTGGTTTGTTTCTTGCTTTCCTGGCAGCAATCTCCTGTATTATATTAATTACCTTCAACTCTCCAGACACCACCTTGGAGGAAAGTTCCACAACACATCCCGCAGCCAGTCGTGCAGCCCCAGATGAGTGCACCTCATTCCAGATTGTGTCACTGTCAACCTAGCAGGAGAGAGACCACAAGGAAATGAGAACAGAGAAAAATATGAAGCCTAGTAGGATTATGTGTATGTTTGTTATAACAGAGCATGATCTTGGTAAAGAGGGGAGAAATAATAATAATAATATATATATATATATATATATATATATATATATATATGGCTGCAAGAAATCACATAATTTGCAGCTTGTCCATCTCATTTTATTTCATACCCCAGTTAAACTTGCCATTGAGAAAGCTATATGTATTAGCAACCCTTTACAAAGTTACTGTGATGGCAGCTTGAACTATATTGTGGACAGACTCTTAATAAGATATGTAAAGCATTACAGGTACAAATTCCAAAATCTGGAAATCAAAGATTTATTTATTTCATTAATATTTTTTAACATAAAATTATTATAAATTACCATTTTTCCCACCAGTAAGTAATCTTACCTGCCTGCGTTGTTTGTGCGTTTTAAAGAAATATAGAATAGCAGTTGCACTTTAGAACAACAAAATTACTTTACAGTACTTTACTATGTACATTACAGTACTGTATTATGTATACAATACATAATACAGTATTGTAATGTACATAGTATAGAACAGTAAATTATATAAAACTAATTTTAGCTTGCATGTATAAGCTGTATTATATATGTAAATATTGCCTACATGACATACGATATTGTTATTTACACTTGGTGCCCTCCTCTCTCCAAGCTGTCCCATTTTACAGATGCAATTCCAAAATTTTTACTGTCTCAAGCAGTTTGGATAAAAGTTTTTGTACCTGTATAAGCAAAAACTCACCCCAACACCGCCACAAGGTAGACGCACAAATACTGTAGTCAGAGAACCTACAAAAGGACAGAAAAAGTGTTAGACAAATTATGAAAGAATCAAGGGCAAACAAGGCTGGCTAAAGAGCAAGTAGAGGTAGAACATACATGTGTAGTTGTTCATATTTACTTACTGGTAGAATGGAAGTATAGTCGATAAGTCCATGGGAACAAACTCATGGGAAAGCTGAACAGAGTGCCATGCAATATTTCAGACTTAGAAATGCAAAAGCTAATTGGTGGATTTTGCTTGGCAAGAAAAGCAACTGGATAGTTACAAACATTAAAGCATTGGAAATTGACTAGTAAAGTTTAAAAAAGGAAGCATGACCAATTATGGAGAACAAGGCCACAGGTAAGGTCGGCTGCCATAAATAACGTATATTCTGAAATGATTAAACTATTTAGTGAATAGTGGGTGACCACAGATCTGATACTGAATGAAGAGTGAGCAGAGTGTGAGCAAAAGTATCGCTATAAATAAAATACAAAAATGTTAATATCTACCAGGTAACAATAGACAGAACCTGACCACTTCCTCTATGAATGTGCCGTTCTCATTTCTTTTTTTTAATAAATGTCCATTGCAAGACAAAAGTCTAGAAAAGTATTAACTATAATAATAAGCCTCAACTATAATAATCCAAGATATAGAAATATCTGTATTTAGGTTTAAATTGTTCACACAGCAATATTTAACAGGTTAACGTGCAAATAATACAAATATTGGGTGGGAAAAAGGGAACAAAAGAAAAATGTATCTTGCAAAAAATGAAATATCTATTCAGACTACACAGAATGTAGATGCTTTCTCCTCATTTGAGCAGAAAGGGACAAAACATCATCCAACTTGTAGTGAGAAAGGAAAATAATTGGAGCCTTCCATATTGCTGCCTTACAAAATCAGATAGCACCTAACAGTAGATGAGGTTGAAAAAAGACAGAAGTCCATCGAGTTCAGCCTATACAAATCTAATATACTTACAAAAAAGCTCCAGTTGATCTTAAATTAATCCCATTAAAAAGGTGACCCATTTAACACAAACAATCCTATCCCTGAATTCTGTTTCTAGTCAGAAATGTATCTAAGGTATTAGCATTTACTACCTCCTCAGGTAATGAGTTCCACAATTTTATTGCTCTTACAGTGAAGAAATGTTTGCGTTGCAGGAGATTAAATCTCCTTTCCCTCCAGCCTTAAATTGTGACCCCTTGTTATTTTCTTGCAATGTTCTTGGTATAAACAGAGCTTCTGACATCTCTGTATATGGGCCTGGAATATATTTATATAAAGTAATCATGTCACCTCTCAAATTATCTTTTTTTTTTTTTTTTAAGAGAAAACAGACCAAGTTTGGCTAATGTCTCCTCATATCTTAAATTCTCTATTAGTTTATTAATTCTCTTATTAGTTTTGTTGCCCTTCTCTGAACTTTTTCTAAGTCTGCAATGTCTTTTTTTCTTAGATTGGTCCACAGAACTGCACTCCATACTCTAGGTTAGGTCTTACCAGGTATTTATATAGGGACAGAATGAATTGTTCCAGCCTTGCATGAATGCCTCTTAATACATGCAAATATTTTATTAGCCTTAGAAACAGCTGCCCTGCATTGTGAGGCCATATTTAGCTTGTCATCTTTTACTACTCCAAAACCACTCCTCTGTTTTGCTAAGTCTAGTTCCGTTGAATTAATAGATTGCCTGCTTATTTCTTTCATGTAATTAGCAAGAGTCCATGAGCTAGTGACGTATGGGATATACATTCCTACCAGGAGGGGCAAAGTTTCCCAAACCTCAAAATGCCTATAAATACACCCCTCACCACACCCACAATTCAGTTTTACAAACTTTGCCTCCGATGGAGGTGGTGAAGTAAGTTTGTGCTAGATTCTACGTTGATATGCGCTCCGCAGCAAGTTGGAGCCCGGTTTTCCTCTCAGCGTGCAGTGAATGTCAGAGGGATGTGAGGAGAGTATTGCCTATTTGAATGCAGTGATCTCCTTCTACGGGGTCTATTTCATAGGTTCTCTGTTATCGGTCGTAGAGATTCATCTCTTACCTCCCTTTTCAGATCGACGATATACTCTTATATATACCATTACCTCTGCTGATTCTCGTTTCAGTACTGGTTTGGCTATCTGCTATATGTAGATGAGTGTCCTGGGGTAAGTAAGTTATTTTCTGTGACACTCCAAGCTATGGTTGGGCACTTTGTTTATAAAGTTCTAAATATATGTATTCAAACATTTATTTGCCTTGACTCAGAATGTTCAACTTTCCTTATTTTCAGACAGTCAGTTTCATATTTGGGATAATGCATTTTAATTTAACATTTTTCTTACCTTAAAATTTGACTTTTTCCCTGTGGGCTGTTAGGCTCGCGGGGGCTGAAAATGCTTCATTTTATTGCGTCATTCTTGGCGCGGACTTTTTTGGCGCAAAAATTCTATTTCCGTTTCCGGCGTCATACGTGTCGCAGGAAGTTGCGTCATTTTTTGACGTTATTTTGTGCCAAAAATGTCGGCGTTCCGGATATGGCGTCATTTTTGGCGCCAAAAAGCATTTAGGCGCCAAATAATGTGGGCGTCTTATTTGGCGCGAAAAAATATGGGCGTCGCTTTTGTCTCCACATTATTTAAGTCTCATTTTTTATTGCTTCTGGTTGCTAGAAGCTTGTTCTTTGGCATTTTTTCCCATTCCTGAAACTGTCATTTAAGGAATTTGATCAATTTTGCTTTATATATATGTTGTTTTTTCTCTTACATATTGCAAGATGTCTCACGTTGCATCTGAGTCAGAAGATACTACAGGAAAATCGCTGTTAAGTGCTGAATCTACCAAAGCTAAGTGTATCTGCTGTAAACTTTTGGTAGCTATTCCTCCAGCTGTTGTTTGTATTGATTGTCATGACAAACTTGTTAAAGCAGATAATATTTCCTTTAGTAAAGTACCATTGCCTGTTGCAGTTCCTTCAACATCTAAGGTGCAGAATGTTCCTGATAATATAAGAGATTTTGTTTCTGAATCCATTAAGAAGGCTATGTCTGTTATTTCTCCTTCTAGTAAACGTAAAAAATCTTTTAAAACTTCTCTCCCTACAGATGAATTTTTAAATGAACATCATCATTCTGATTCTGATGATTCCTCTGGTTCAGAGGATTCTGTCTCAGAGGTTGATGCTGATAAATCTTCATATTTATTTAAAATGGAATTTATTCGTTCTTTACTTAAAGAAGTACTAATTGCTTTAGAAATAGAGGATTCTGGTCCTCTTGATACTAATTCTAAACGTTTAGATAAGGTATTTAAAGCTCCTGTGGTTATTCCAGAAGTTTTTCCTGTTCCTAATGCTATTTCTGCAGTAATTTCCAAAGAATGGGATAATTTGGGTAATTCATTTACTCCTTCTAAACGTTTTAAGCAATTATATCCTGTGCCGTCTGACAGATTAGAATTTTGGGACAAGATCCCTAAAGTTGATGGGGCTATTTCTACCCTTGCTAAACGTACTACTATTCCTACGTCAGATGGTACTTCGTTTAAGGATCCTCTAGATAGGAAAATTGAATCCTTTCTAAGAAAAGCTTATCTGTGTTCAGGTAATCTTCTTAGACCTGCTATATCTTTGGCTGATGTTGCTGCAGCTTCAACTTTTTGGTTGGAAACTTTAGCGCAACAAGTAACACATCGTGATTCTCATGATATTATTATTCTCCTTCAGCATGCTAATAAATTTATCTGTGATGCCATTTTTGATATTATCAGAGTTGATGTCAGGTTTATGTCTCTAGCTATTTTAGCTAGAAGAGCTTTATGGCTTAAAACTTGGAATGCTGATATGGCTTCTAAATCAACTTTACTTTCCATTTCTTTCCAGGGTAACAAATTATTCTGTTACTGGTGGGAAAGGAACTTTTTTACCACAGGATAAAAAATCTAAAGGTAAAAACAGGGCTAATAATAGTTTTCGTTCCTTTCGTTTCAACAAAGAACAAAAGCCTGATCCTTCATCCTCAGGAGCAGTTTCAGTTTGGAGACCATCTCCAGTCTGGAATAAATCCAAGCCAGCTAGAAAGGCAAAGCCTGCTTCTAAGTCCACATGAAGGTGCGGCCCTCATTCCAGCTCAGCTGGTAGGGGGCAGGTTACGTTTTTTCAAGGAAATTTGGATCAATTCTGTTCACAATCTTTGGATTCAGAGCATTGTTTCAGAAGGGTACAGAATTGGTTTCAAGTTGAGACCTCCTGCAAAGAGATTTTTTCTTTCCCGTGTCCCAGTAAATCCAGTAAAAGCTCAAGCATTTCTGAAATGTGTTTCAGATCTAGAGTTGACTGGAGTAATTATGCCAGTTCCAGTTCCGGAACAGGGGATGGGGTTTTATTCAAATCTCTTCATTGTACCAAAGAAGGAGAATTCTTTCAGACCAGTTCTGGATCTAAAAATATTGAATCGTTATGTAAGGATACCAACGTTCAAGATGGTAACTGTAAGGACTATCTTACCTTTTGTTCAGCAAGGGAATTATATGTCCACAATAGATTTACAGGATGCATATCTGCATATTCCGATTCATCCAGATCATTATCAGTTCCTGAGATTCTCGTTTCTGGACAAGCATTACCAATTTGTGGCTCTGCCGTTTGGCCTAGCTACAGCTCCAAGAATTTTTACAAAGGTTCTCGGTGTCCTGTTGTCTGTAATCAGAGAACAGGGTATTGTGGTATTTCCTTATTTGGACGATATCTTGGTACTTGCTCAGTCTTTACATTTAGCAGAATCTCATACGAATCGACTTGTGTTGTTTCTTCAAGATCATGGTTGGAGGATCAATTTACCAAAAAGTTCTTTGATTCCTCAGACAAGGGTAACTTTTCTGGGTTTCCAGATGGATTCAGTGTCCATGACTCTGTCTTTAACAGACAAGAGACGTCTAAAGTTGATTGCAGCTTGTCGAAACCTTCAGTCACAATCATTCCCTTCGGTAGCCTTATGCATGGAAATTCTAGGTCTTATGACTGCTGCATCGGACGCGATCCCCTTTGCTCGTTTTCACATGCGACCTCTTCAGCTCTGTATGCTGAAGCAATGGTGCAAGGATTACACGAAGATATCTCAATTAATATCTTTAAAACCGATTGTTCGACACTCTCTAACATGGTGGACAGATCACCATCGTTTAATTCAGGGGGCTTCTTTTGTGCTTCCGACTTGGACTGTAATTTCAACAGATGCAAGTCTCACAGGTTGGGGAGCTGTGTGGGGATCTCTGACGGCACAAGGAGTTTGGGAATCTCAGGAGGTGAGATTACCGATCAATATTTTGGAACTCCGTGCAATTTTCAGAGCTCTTCAGTTTTGGCCTCTTCTGAAGAGAGAATCGTTCATTTGTTTTCAGACAGACAATGTCACAACTGTGGCATACATCAATCATCAAGGAGGGACTCACAGTCCTCTGGCTATGAAAGAAGTATCTCGAATTTTGGTTTGGGCGGAATCCAGCTCCTGTCTAATCTCTGCGGTTCATATCCCAGGTGTAGACAATTGGGAAGCGGATTATCTCAGTCGCCAAACGTTGCATCCGGGCGAATGGTCTCTTCACCCAGAGGTATTTCTTCAGATTGTTCAAATGTGGGAACTTCCAGAAATAGATCTGATGGCGTCCCATCTAAACAAGAAACTTCCCAGGTATCTGTCCAGATCCCGGGATCCTCAGGCGGAGGCAGTGGATGCATTATCACTTCCTTGGAAGTATCATCCTGCCTATATCTTTCCGCCTCTAGTTCTTCTTCCAAGAGTAATCTCCAAGATTCTGAAGGAATGCTCGTTTGTTCTGCTGGTAGCTCCGGCATGGCCTCACAGGTTTTGGTATGCGGATCTTGTCCGGATGGCCTCTTGCCAACCGTGGACTCTTCCGTTAAGACCAGACCTTCTGTCACAAGGTCCTTTTTTCCATCAGGATCTGAAATCCTTAAATTTAAAGGTATGGAGATTGAACGCTTGATTCTTGGTCAAAGAGGTTTCTCTGACTCTGTGATTAATACTATGTTACAGGCTCGTAAATCTGTATCTCGAGAGATATATTATAGAGTCTGGAAGACTTATATTTCTTGGTGTCTTTCTCATCATTTTTCCTGGCATTCTTTTAGAATACCGAGAATTTTACAGTTTCTTCAGGATGGTTTAGATAAGGGTCTGTCCGCAAGTTCTTTGAAAGGACAAATCTCTGCTCTTTCTGTTCTTTTTCACAGAAAGATTGCTATTCTTCCTGATATTCATTGTTTTGTACAAGCTTTGGTTCGTATAAAACCTGTCATTAAGTCAATTTCTCCTCCTTGGAGTTTGAATTTGGTTCTGGAAGCTCTTCAAGCTCCTCCGTTTGAACCTATGCATTCATATATTACTTTCTTGGAAAGTTTTGTTCCTTTTGGCCATCTCTTCTGCCAGAAGAGTTTCTGAATTATCTGCTCTTTCTTGTGAGTCTCCTTTTCTGATTTTTCATCAGGATAAGGCGGTGTTGCGAACTTCTTTTGAATTTTTACCTAAAGTTGTGAATTCCAACAACATTAGTAGAGAAATTGTGGTTCCTTCATTATGTCCTAATCCTAAGAATTCTAAGGAGAAATCGTTGCATTCTTTGGATGTTGTTAGAGCTTTGAAATATTATGTTGAAGCTACGAAATCTTTTCGTAAGACTTCTAGTCTATTTGTTATCTTTTCCGGTTCTAGAAAAGGCCAGAAAGCTTCTGCCATTTCTTTGGCATCTTGGTTGAAACCTTTAATTCATCTTGCCTATGTTGAGTCGGGTAAAACTCCGCCTCAGAGAATTACAGCTCATTCTACTAGGTCAGTTTCTACTTCCTGGGCGTTTAGGAATGAAGCTTCGGTTGACCAGATCTGCAAAGCAGCAACTTGGTCCTCTTTGCATACTTTTACTAAATTCTACCATTTTGATGTATTTTCTTCTTCTGAAGCAGTTTTTGGTAGAAAAGTACTTCAGGCAGCGGTTTCAGTTTGAATCTTCTGCTTATGTTTTTCGTTAAACTTTATTTTGGGTGTGGATTATTTTCAGCAGGAATTGGCTGTCTTTATTTTATCCCTCCCTCTCTAGTGACTCTTGTGTGGAAAGATCCACATCTTGGGTAGTCATTATCCCATACGTCACTAGCTCATGGACTCTTGCTAATTACATGAAAGAAAACATAATTTATGTAAGAACTTACCTGATAAATTCATTTCTTTCATATTAGCAAGAGTCCATGAGGCCCGCCCTTTTTTTGTGGTGGTTATGATTTTGTATAAAGCACAAATATTCCAATTCCTTATTTTATATGCTTTCGCACTTTTTTATCACCCCACTTCTTGGCTATTCGTTAAACTGAATTGTGGGTGTGGTGAGGGGTGTATTTATAGGCATTTTGAGGTTTGGGAAACTTTGCCCCTCCTGGTAGGAATGTATATCCCATACGTCACTAGCTCATGGACTCTTGCTAATATGAAAGAAATGAATTTATCAGGTAAGTTCTTACATAAATTATGTTTTTTACTTCCAAAATGTAGAACCTTGCATTTTCCAGTATTAAATCTAATTTTCCATTTACCTGCCCATTCTTCAAATTTTTGTAGATCCCTTTGTAAATCAAGTTCATCCTGCCCTATCCTAATGACCTTACACAACTTTGTATCATGTATCATCCTTGCTCCAAGTCATTAATAAAAATATTAAAAAGAACATGGCCCAGTACTGATCCCTGGGGGATTCCAATCTGAGTATGATCCATTTACTACTACTCGTTGCTCCCTGTATTTTATGCAGTTATTTATCCATGAGCTAACATGTCCGTTTAATTTTTTACATTAATATCTCATTGTGCACTGTATCGAATGCCTTTTCAAAATTCAAGTATATCACATCAACTGATTTCTCTATCTATATATTTTTTTCATGGTAGAATCTAATGAGATTAGTTTGATATGATTAATTTCTCATAAAACCATGCTGATTTGAACTCATAATCTTGTTTACACCAATATACTCATGCAAACATATGATATATTATCTATATTCAAAGAATGAGTGGAAGCCAACCCACTAAGATATAATTATATAGCTACTTGAGTTGCGAACCTCTGGATGTGCATTCCCTCCGAGTATTACTCTTCTTACTTTGATCTTCTTAGTAATCTGATTATTCAGTATTAACTTTTCAACACAAGTCTATCTGAGCCTCGTCCATAATAATGTGTGCACCAATTATGTCTCTAACAACTTAGCACTGCAAGGGAATAAACATTATGTTGTAACACAATGCTGAATTAGATATTTATATACTCTAACACTTGTATTTTCTAACTTGCAATCCAGCCAATTTTCACAGTTAATAATTTTGAATGCTGGTGTATGAAGCTATGTATGGGTAATACTCTACCGCAGAGTTATATGTATACTGCATTAAACAACAATGTTAAGAAATCCCTGCATTACGATTCATTGAGTGTTAACATATATTATTCACATACCATGATACAATACAGCACAATACATATATGTGTTGGTGTTCATTGTGGACTCTATTCTCCTCAATAATTTCACAAGTGTGCCAAGGTACAGGTCAGATACTAACCAATTGAGAACTTACAGGGGATTCTTCCCTATTATTAAGGATATGACTATATCTCTAGCAGTATTTGGTAGCTAGAACAATCCCTTCTGATGGGATTTATTGTTGGTCAATAATATTTAAACCCTATTGCAATCATAACACATTGCTACGCTGTCAGCATTAGACAATTTATATCACGTCTACTCGGCCACTGGTCATAATTTTAAGTTGCACCCTGTTTTTAATTTTGTTTTCATTAAAAGTTATATTTTAAGTAATCCAGTCTGAGTACCAAATCCAGTTCCGTTGACATATTTCCTTATGTGTAATAAAATTACATTTGACTAATTGTGTCTGGACTCTGGAGTGCTATATGTGTATACTTTGGTGGGGTTATCCCTCCATTTCTTCTTCTTTCTTACTTAATACTGTACACAGAACCACCCCTTGAATCTACATACATATGAATGTGGATTTCATAATCAGGGCCGCCACTAGAAATCTTGGGGCCCCTGACTTAACCATTGATCAGGACCCCCCCAACCCCCCCTTGACATGTGCAATTTTTAAACAAGTTACTAAAACGTATATGCAATTTATTCTTAAGTGTAGTCAAACTTGGAAATGTTGAAAAGGTAGTAACACACAAATACAGAAACACACAGACACACTCATACGCTGAAACACACACTCACACATAAGTATTCACATATTGACACTCTAGCAGACACGCAAAGAAACACACAAACACACTCAGACACCCAAACAGACACTCAGCACTTGTTTACATTGACCTGACAAGTAATCAGGTAGACTAAGTTTTGTTAAAAAAGGAGATTGACAAAACAAAATATGGAGTTCTGATAATCTTTTTGTCAAGGAAGATGCCAACTAAATGATGACGACAGCATGCAGCGGCTGAAAGGAAGGGGCCTAAACTGCCTAAACAATAATTGAAAGGTTAAATGGTGAATTGGTGACTCTCGCGGAAAGGTCTCAGTCTCAAAGTCTGTAGAAAGAAGTGAATTATCAGTAGTAAGGTCAAAAGGTCCTAAAAAGGAACAGACAATGGGCACACACACAAAGTCAAACACAAACTTGCACATACACCCAAGGAAACACTGACAGATACAGCCTCAGAAAACACACAAAGACATACACACACTCTTACAGAGACACCCACAGAAAATGCAGATATACACACACCCTCACAGAAAACACACAGACATACGCACACACCCTCACAGAGACATCCACAGAACAGACATACATACACACTCCCACCCTCACAGAGACATCCACAGAAAACACAAAGACATACACACCCACACTCACAGAGGCATCCATAGAAAATACACAAAGACATACATACACACACTCTCACAGAGACACCCATAGAAAAAGCACAGACATACGCACACACCCTCACAGAGAGACCCACAGAAAAAAATACATACATACTCAGACATAAACAAAAGCACAAAGACATTAACACAGACGCCCACAGAAACACTCACAGGAGGGAAAATATCTGCACATTGCATCTCCTAAATAAACAGTGCGTGGCATGCATGGTAAAAAAAAAATTGCAGCAATTAATGATTACTTTTTAAAAGAATCATATTTGTACAAGTGCAAACAAAAATAATTCTGTTAATTAAAAATTGTACATTAATGATCTGGCTAGATGAAGAAAAGTAATTTTGAAAGGTTGGCATATGTTTGTTTTTCCGCCCATTTTCCCCAACCAAGGTGGTGCTCTTCAAATATGGTGTACAAATGTTCCCATCTGTCATCTGTACTTATGGATTTTAAAAATGCTGTACTCTATATGGTCTTGGTGGAACCATAAGCTGTGGTACTCAGTCTCATACCATTAGATCTGGTTAAATGCAGGATTTAGGCTTGTTTGTATGGATTTCAAAATTAAGTCAGCTGTAGTATAAACTGAACAGTGTTAAGTAAACCTGTCTCATTTCAAACACTGAGCAATCTTAGTCTGAGAGTATAACATTTTATGCAGATGTAAAAATCGTAGATAAAATGCCTCTTTGAAATCCTAGCCAAGCCTTCTAGCCCGAAGTCATAGCCTGTGTTCCTTGGAAAAACTGGATTGCACCGAACCAGCCAAAGGATCGTAAGTCTTCCAGACATACGGAAGATCCACAACAAAAACTATAGGCCTGAGTAAAAACTATAGGCCTTAGTCCCAGATCATTCCAGGGAACCTCCCAAGGAACATAACCAGACCAACCCGGAAAACGGAACAAGTCCCACTCTGAAATCCCAACCCAAAAGGGAAGATTACACTCCAAAGGGAACTAAAGTACGACAGAGTCAGAGTTGGAAGAGTCGCCCACCAAGGCGATAAAACAACGCCCAGAAAAAACATAGAGGACAAGGTCACCCGAAGAGTGAGCAAAACAAAGGCTAGTCTCCATAATCCCCTCCGGAGTATCAGAGGACCATACCCAAGGAAAAAGAATGCAGGGCACCCTAGAGCAGCCAGAACCGACGGCAAGGTGTGAAAACCTCCTAACCTCCAACCCATGCGGGGAGGAACACTCCACATCCTGACATAAAGACAGAATCATGAGAGAGTCAAACTAGTATTTATATAGAGGACTTCTTCCAGTGAGACACAAAGCGATTTTCCAACGTCTGCTTCCGGATGAACCAAATCGGCAGCTGAATAGTAAAAGTTGTGATTATTACCCAATCTGAATGGTACTCAAATTATCGACAGAAGGATTATGGAGACTAGCCTTTGTTTTGCTCACTCTTCGGGTGACCTTGTCCTCAATGTTTTTTCTGGGCGTTGTTTTATCGCCTTGCGACTCTGACTCTGTGTTGCATTTTATGTTGGTGCTTTATAGATAGATATTACAATGTAAGTGTATTGGGGAATCTATTTACATGCCATATTTTGATATTTGAAAATGTATAAATTCAAGACTTAAAGGGAACCACAACACCTGCTTGACATATTCTAAACAAACTTTTTCTAATTGTACAAAATAAACTAACAATGCTGTATGCAGTATTTTCATCTTACTGCATTCTGTTGTAGATAAAAGCTTTATAATTAAAAGTTGAGCTGCAGCATTGGATGTGCTTTGTATGCTGCTATTTTTAAAAGTACGTTCCTCAACAGTGTTCCTCAACCAGCTATTACTAAATCATAGTGAGCCCTGCAGTGTCTGAGAAGAACAACTTCAGGCACTGTTATGTTTAAATAGCACCAGCAGGGAAGGAAGTGTGAGGAGGGAGGAGAGGTGGAGAGGGAGGCACAGGGGGAAGAAAGGTTCCGGAGAACATATGTAATGTAGATGAATGCAAATGTCTCGTTACAATTTTTTATGCAGCTTGAGTTTGCTTTCTTTCTTCCCCCTGGTCCTCCCTCTCCACCTCTCCTCCCCCTTCACACTTCCTTCCCTGCTCATGCTCTTTAAACATAACAGTGCCTGAACCCGTTCTTCTCAGGCACTGCAGGGCTCACTCTGATTTAGTAATAGCTGGTGCCGTGTGCATCACGTGACACAGTGTTGTGGAACGTACGTTACAATATGGCAGCAAACATAGCACATCCAATGCTGAAGATCAACGTTTAAATTGTAAAGCTTTTATATATAACAGAATTTGGTAAGATAAAGACTGCATAAAGAATTGAAGTCAGTTTATTTTGGATAATCAGAAAAAGTTAGTTTAAAACATTTCAGGCAGGTGTTGTGGTCCCCTTTAAGCTAATAGCACCATAAAGTCCCTGCAGATATTTTGGCCTTACAATCAGGCTTTGTGTTTCTACCAATAAAGCGATCAACTTGTAATTGAAATAAGGTTTATAAAAATAAAAAATTTGTATAAATGTTGCTATCTTAATAAACTTATGACACTAAAAATCAATTTCCGATACAAACAAATCCACAACAATTAAGAGAGTGCAAAAGAATAAAACATTTAAATATCACGTAAATATCAAAATATACATCATGGATGTCTGCAATTTAAAGGGATAGAAAGCCAAAATTAAGCTTTCATGGTTTAGATAGAGCATTCAACTTAAAGAGACTTTTTAATTTTACTCGTATTATCCTTTGTTTAAAAGTATAAGCAAGTATGCTCAAAAGCTGCCCCTACTTTCTGGAACTCTTTACCCTGCACAATCAGAGAAGCACCGTCCTTACAGACTTTTAAAAAAAAGCTAAAGACCCACCTCTTCCATCAGGCATTCAGTCCGCTTATCTGACCTTCAGAAACTCCTAACTTTTATGTCTTATGTTGGTATATTTGTAAAGTGCTTTGAGTCTCACAGGGAGAAAAGCGCTAAATAAATCGCAAATTATTATTATTATTATAAAAGCAACAATGCACTAATGGATGACTGCTGTGACTGGTGGCTACATGCCTCTTCATAGGTTACACGGGTCAATCTATCTCAAGTGGTACAATAATTGTCAAGCTTGTTGATTGACCATGTTTAATATTCCTTTTGGAGTGATTATCTCTATGTATAGGTATTGCAAAACCACTAGTTTTATTTTGCTTGGTTTAACCATGGCGGCTATCTTTCTGTCATGGTGCCTGATACATTTTGGTTATACAGATGTTTACGGATACCTCAATATCTCAGCTCAGGATGGTCCTAGCTCCTTGAAACAAAAACTGATGTCTAGAGCACATTACTATGATCATATACACAAACATTTTGCACATTCTTGTTCTATAGACTTAGAGCTTAAGTCTTAATGGAATGATCAAGTTCACAAAGTTCCACTTTTAGGGTCAATTTATAATGGGGAAAGGTTTGAGTCTCAGTCCTAAATTATTTAGGGGAAACAGGTAAGTTCAGTGTTGCATGCAGAGCATTTCAGTTTTGAAATGTCTAATTTTTCTTTCTTATGTGGAGATTTTTTTTTATTTATTTATGGATCCTTGAGAACTATATACATATTTCTTGGATGACGAATTCTATAAAATATGTTGAAATTATAAAAAAAAAATAATAATAATAAAAAAAAGAATACACTGATTTTTATTTAAAATATTTGGCATCCAAAACAGAATTTATGTTTACCTGATAAATTACTTTCTCCAACGGTGTGTCCGGTCCACGGCGTCATCCTTACTTGTGGGATATTCTCTTCCCCAACAGGAAATGGCAAAGAGCCCAGCAAAGCTGGTCACATGATCCCTCCTAGGCTCCGCCTACCCCAGTCATTCGACCGACGTTAAGGAGGAATATTTGCATAGGAGAAACCATATGGTACCGTGGTGACTGTAGTTAAAGAAAATAAATTATCAGACCTGATTAAAAAAACCAGGGCGGGCCGTGGACCGGACACACCGTTGGAGAAAGTAATTTATCAGGTAAACATAAATTCTGTTTTCTCCAACATAGGTGTGTCCGGTCCACGGCGTCATCCTTACTTGTGGGAACCAATACCAAAGCTTTAGGACACGGATGAAGGGAGGGAGCAAATCAGGTCACCTAAATGGAAGGCACCACGGCTTGCAAAACCTTTCTCCCAAAAATAGCCTCAGAAGAAGCAAAAGTATCAAACTTGTAAAATTTGGTAAAAGTGTGCAGTGAAGACCAAGTCGCTGCCCTACATATCTGATCAACAGAAGCCTCGTTCTTGAAGGCCCATGTGGAAGCCACAGCCCTAGTGGAATGAGCCGTGATTCTTTCGGGAGGCTGCCGTCCGGCAGTCTCGTAAGCCAATCTGATGATGCTTTTAATCCAAAAAGAGAGAGAGGTAGAAGTTGCTTTTTGACCTCTCCTTTTACCGGAATAAACAACAAACAAGGAAGATGTTTGTCTAAAATCCTTTGTAGCATCTAAATAGAATTTTAGAGCGCGAACAACATCCAGATTGTGCAACAAACGTTCCTTCTTTGACACTGGTTTCGGACACAGAGAAGGTACGATAATCTCCTGGTTAATGTTTTTGTTAGAAACAACTTTTGGAAGAAAACCAGGTTTAGTACGTAAAACCACCTTATCTGCATGGAACACCAGATAAGGAGGAGAACACTGCAGAGCAGATAATTCTGAAACTCTTCTAGCAGAAGAAATCGCAACTAAAAACAAAACTTTCCAAGATAATAACTTAATATCAACGGAATGTAGGGGCTCAAACGGAACCCCCTGAAGAACTGAAAGAACTAAGTTGAGACTCCAAGGAGGAGTCAAAGGTTTGTAAACAGGCTTAATTCTAACCAGAGCCTGAACAAAGGCTTGAACATCTGGCACAGCTGCCAGCTTTTTGTGAAGTAACACAGACAAGGCAGAAATCTGTCCCTTCAGGGAACTAGCAGATAATCCTTTTTCCAATCCTTCTTGAAGGAAGGATAGAATCTTAGGAATCTTAACCTTGTCCCAAGGGAATCCTTTAGATTCACACCAACAGATATATTTTTTCCAAATTTTGTGGTAAATCTTTCTAGTTACAGGCTTTCTGGCCTGAACAAGAGTATCGATAACAGAATCTGAGAACCCTCGCTTCGATAAGATCAAGCGTTCAATCTCCAAGCAGTCAGCTGGAGTGAAACCAGATTCGGATGTTCGAACGGACCCTGAACAAGAAGGTCTCGTCTCAAAGGTAGCTTCCAAGGTGGAGCCGATGACATATTCACCAGATCTGCATACCAAGTCCTGCGTGGCCACGCAGGAGCTATCAAGATCACCGACGCCCTCTCCTGATTGATCCTGGCTACCAGCCTGGGGATGAGAGGAAACGGCGGGGAACACATAAGCTAGTTTGAAGGTCCAAGGTGCTACTAGTGCATCCACTAGAGCCGCCTTGGGATCCCTGGATCTGGACCCGTAGCAAGGAACTTTGAAGTTCTGACGAGAGGCCATCAGATCCATGTCTGGAATGCCCCACAGCTGAGTGACTTGGGCAAAGATTTCCGGATGGAGTTCCCACTCCCCCGGATGCAATGTCTGACGACTCAGAAAATCCGCTTCCCAATTTTCCACTCCTGGGATGTGGATAGCAGACAGGTGGCAGGAGTGAGACTCCGCCCATAGAATGATTTTGGTCACTTCTTCCATCGCCAGGGAACTCCTTGTTCCCCCCTGATGGTTGATGTACGCAACAGTTGTCATGTTGTCTGATTGAAACCGTATGAACTTGGCCCTCGCTAGCTGAGGCCAAGCCTTGAGAGCATTGAATATCGCTCTCAGTTCCAGAATATTTATCGGTAGAAGAGATTCTTCCCGAGACCAAAGACCCTGAGCTTTCAGGGATCCCCAGACCGCGCCCCAGCCCATCAGACTGGCGTCGGTCGTGACGATGACCCACTCCGGTCTGCGGAATGTCATCCCTTGTGACAGGTTGTCCAGGGACAGCCACCAACGGAGTGAGTCTCTGGTCCTCTGATTTACTTGTATCTTCGGAGACAAGTCTGTATAGTCCCCATTCCACTGACTGAGCATGCACAGTTGTAATGGTCTTAGATGAATGCGCGCAAAAGGAACTATGTCCATTGCCGCTACCATCAAACCGATCACTTCCATGCACTGCGCTATGGAAGGAAGAGGAACGGAATGAAGTATCCGACAAGAGTCTAGAAGTTTTGTTTTTCTGGCCTCTGTCAGAAAAATCCTCATTTCTAAGGAGTCTATTATTGTTCCCAAGAAGGGAACCCTTGTTGACGGAGATAGAGAACTCTTTTCCACGTTCACTTTCCATCCGTGAGATCTGAGAAAGGCCAGGACAATGTCCGTGTGAGCCTTTGCTTGAGGAAGGGACGACGCTTGAATCAGAATGTCGTCCAAGTAAGGTACTACAGCAATGCCCCTTGGTCTTAGCACAGCTAGAAGGGACCCTAGTACCTTTGTGAAAATCCTTGGAGCAGTGGCTAATCCGAAAGGAAGCGCCACGAACTGGTAATGCTTGTCCAGGAATGCGAACCTTAGGAACCGATGATGTTCCTTGTGGATAGGAATATGTAGATACGCATCCTTTAAATCCACCGTGGTCATGAATTGACCTTCCTGGATGGAAGGAAGAATAGTTCGAATGGTTTCCATCTTGAACGATGGAACCTTGAGAAACTTGTTTAAGATCTTGAGATCTAAGATTGGTCTGAACGTTCCCTCTTTTTTGGGAACTATGAACAGATTGGAGTAGAACCCCATCCCTTGTTCTCTTAATGGAACAGGATGAATCACTCCCATTTTTAACAGGTCTTCTACACAAAGTAAGAATGCCTGTCTTTTTATGTGGTCTGAAGACAACTGAGACCTGTGGAACCTCCCCCTTGGGGGAAGCCCCTTGAATTCCAGAAGATAACCTTGGGAGACTATTTCTAGCGCCCAAGGATCCAGAACATCTCTTGCCCAAGCCTGAGCGAAGAGAGAGAGTCTGCCCCCCACCAGATCCGGTCCCGGATCGGGGGCCAACATTTCATGCTGTCTTGGTAGCAGTGGCAGGTTTCTTGGCCTGCTTTCCCTTGTTCCAGCCTTGCATTGGTCTCCAAGCTGGCTTGGCTTGAGAAGTATTACCCTCTTGCTTAGAGGACGTAGCACTTTGGGCTGGTCCGTTTCTACGAAAGGGACGAAAATTAGGTTTATTTTTTGCCTTGAAAGGCCGATCCTGAGGAAGGGCGTGGCCCTTACCCCCAGTGATATCAGAGATAATCTCTTTCAAGTCAGGGCCAAACAGCGTTTTCCCCTTGAAAGGAATGTTAAGTAGCTTGTTCTTGGAAGACGCATCAGCTGACCAAGATTTCAACCAAAGCGCTCTGCGCGCCACAATAGCAAACCCTGAATTCTTAGCCGCTAACCTAGCCAATTGCAAAGTGGCGTCTAGGGTGAAAGAATTAGCCAATTTGAGAGCATTGATTCTGTCCATAATCTCCTCATAAGGGGGAGAATCACTATCGACCGCCTTTATCAGCTCATCGAACCAGAAACATGCGGCTGTAGCTACAGGGACAATGCATGAAATAGGTTGTAGAAGGTAACCCTGCTGAACAAACATCTTTTTAAGTAAACCTTCTAATTTTTTATCCATAGGATCTTTAAAAGCACAACTATCCTCTATGGGTATAGTGGTGCGTTTGTTTAAAGTGGAAACCGCTCCCTCGACCTTGGGGACTGTCTGCCATAAGTCCTTTCTGGGGTCGACCATAGGAAACAATTTTTTAAATATGGGGGGAGGGACGAAAGGAATACCGGGCCTTTCCCATTCTTTATTAACAATGTCCGCCACCCGCTTGGGTATAGGAAAAGCTTCTGGGAGCCCCGGGACCTCTAGGAACTTGTCCATTTTACATAGTTTCTCTGGGATGACCAACTTGTCACAATCATCCAGAGTGGATAATACCTCCTTGAGCAGAATGCGGAGATGTTCCAACTTAAATTTAAACGTAATCACATCAGGTTCAGCTTGTTGAGAAATGTTCCCTGAATCAGTAATTTCTCCCTCAGACAAAACTCTAAGCCATCTCCGTGGAGATGTTGCCTGTACAACGGCAAAGAGAATGACTGGGGTAGGCGGAGCCTAGGAGGGATCATGTGACCAGCTTTGCTGGGCTCTTTGCCATTTCCTGTTGGGGAAGAGAATATCCCACAAGTAAGGATGACGCCGTGGACCGGACACACCTATGTTGGAGAAAACTCAGTTATGAAGTTATCTTCCCAAGACGTTATGTAGCTTTTGTTTTTAGTTTTTACATTTTTATAAAACTACCAGATTTATTTTTATACCCCTGGTTAATAAATTCTTCATAGTCAAGACAATAATCTATTAGTCCTGGCTAGTGGGTACAAAGCTTTGTGTCACTTGTCGCTGGAAGTCTTTGGTGCTAATTTGTTTCCCTCAGGAATGGCAAACTAAGGTATAATCCTGGAGAGGAGATTTTGAACTGTGACTATTAATGATTCATGAAATAAAGCAGGCATAAAACACACACAGAAGACTGTCTGGATGGAACTGTATATGTTATCACTTTGAAAAGGAGTACATGGATTTCAAGTACAAATCTCATCTCTTTGTTTTTAATTTTGGCTTATAGTTAAGTACCAAGGAGACGCAATGGGGAAACTGTTTACCTAAATATGAGGACCTACCAAATACTGCTTGATAAATGTATGAAAATCCAAGGTGGTTATATGATTAACTAGCAGCATTTTAATTATATCTACCAAGCTGTGATTTAAAAAGCCCATAGCTAAAAATCTAAAAAAATCTAAAGATATTTTTAAAAAACGTTTTTGTTGTTTATAATGACAGAGAAACAAACCCAATAGTTCCAAGAAGTTTTTTTTAGCCTTCCGATAATTTCTAGAACACAATTAAGCCAAAATTATTATTATTATCATTTATTTATGGAGCGTCAACAGATTTGGCAGCACTAACATATTTTGAATGACTCTGCATTGGGCATCATTAATGCTAAATAAGAGTTTGAATCCATTTTGGTATTGTTGCTTGCTAGGAGGGGAAAAATGAATAGATCCTCTCAGTAATGGCTGTTCAAACAAGCTGGAAAAGTCAGCATCAACAAACCAAAATAGGGAAACTAATAAAAGCAGAAGAAAAAAAAAAGAAGATGAGGTTAATAAAATGCACAAATATATGATATGGTTGCAGAAAACAAGCCTTTGCCTACCAAAATGTTTTCAAAACAAAGGATCATGGATCGCAGAATACTGTAAAAGCCAGAGACGGTGTAGTGTACCTGGCTACTTGCTATGAAGATTATTCTTTAAACTCCTCCTTATACATACAGGATTAAGATTCAGAGTCAACTAGTGATAATAGTCAAAGCTGTATCTTAAGCAGTATTGGACCACTAGCAAACTGTGATGCACAGGTGGGAAATCCAGTGCATAAACATGACACCTTCCTACCCCAGAAATATACTCTGAGGGAAAAGGCCCCAACTGACAGCATGATAAAAGTACAAGAGACCTAAAGGCATGTACCCAAGAATTACTCGTGTATGGCATTGTCCTGCAGGTATTGGCCTTGATAACCACAGGCATTCCTCAGAGAGGGAGGACACGTGTAGATGAAGAAAGACTAAAGGGGAAGGGGAGAAGTCCTATACTTTTGGGAGAATTTCTACCTCCATATCTATAAGTCAAGAAACATAAAATATATGTTCTATTTTCTGATATTTTATTGCTAGTGTTACAGTATTTAAACAGATAGTCTACAGTCTTTGAAAACATCTTGCATTTAGTTTACTTTCTATACTATGTAAAAAAAAAATGAAGGAGGAGACATAGTACAATGAAACAGCAGAGCTTGTAGGACTAATGGTTAAATGCTAGAATGGCCCTATCACGTAGGGTCAGGCACGCAAACAGACAGGATTCTTACTCTCCAATTTCTGTCGATTCAGTGGGTTGGTCCCGTACAACAGGGTGTGAGCCTCAGAATGAACAGTTTGCAATTCTTCCAGTGTGGCTTTCCGACCCCGTATACACTACACAAAAGGGAAAGAAATCAGTAAATTTATTAATGGACCCTAAATTACAAACTCTTAGGCTTAAAACATGCCAAATAACAGCACATTAAACATCAAACTGTAAATTCTGATGAAATCCTAGGTACATGCATAATCTATATTACTAGAACAGCTACATAAAACACATCATTAAAAGAGGAAAGCTGGAGGTAGCTTGCTTTAGAATGTATGCTATACACACACACACCATAATGCTCACCTCACACATACTTCGAAGACCAGTTTCTTGAAGCCTTGACCAGATGCTTTGTATCCTGCCTGCATGCTCCGGGTGACTGTTTGTGTTCCCACAGATGCACTGGTGTTTTAGCATGAGTGTGTCATAAACCAGACCTGTGAAGCATGAAATATACATTTCATAGAAGAAGGTAGTTCCAATGACAGATATGGTGTATTCAGCTCTGCAACTATTCAATCATTCACATAGACATCTCCTTTCTTCTGAAAACTTTGTCCTTTAAGCAAAATGTACCCTTCCTGATTCATTTAGCATTCACTCACAATTCTTTAGATATAGCACCATCACCCCTTTCCACCATATACACCTCCACCTTCATAAACCAACTCCCACCTTCTCACAAAACTATAGTAAATCCCAATTTAAATCTCAGCATTACTGCACCTGTGGTGAACCTAGGCTTGCTAGGTGTCTCTTGAACAGACATGGTGAAGGAGGAGGAAGCAGGTGATGACTGAGCCCTTGAGAGAGGCCGATGACCACTAAATGTTACAACCATCCCTGCTGCTTCCATAGAGGCTTGGTAGTTCCTCAGTTGGTGGATACGTTGCTGCTCCAACAGAAGTGTTTGCTGTAAAAGCATAAATACACAAAACCTACCAATCTATACTAGACAGTACATACAGACGTCATACATGATCTTGGTTCACAGATTCTGAACAAAGCAAACATGATTTCATCTACATAATTGATATCGGTGTAGGGGACATCAGTAAAATGGGATGAGGACAATAAGAGCTCTTTAAGTCTTTGAGGGTAAGGAGAATGGGCAGCAGGGTTCTGGTTTAAAAATATTACTATAAACAGATCAGTGTTTTATTTTATTTTGTGCATGAATATCTTAGAACTACTTTTTAAAGGATGTGATAATCCTTTATCTAAATTCTAATTTTCCATGGGAACAGGGTTTTTAACCTTTTATTAGCGTGTTATTTTATCTTTTGTTCTTATTTTCTTGTATTTATTTTATCATCTGAGTAATGTGAAATATATTGGAATACTAAGAGTAAGGAATAATAATATACAACACTATACCTGTCTAAAAAGCAAGTCTTGATCCGACTGCATTTTGCACTGTTCTTCCTCCTGTGTATTGTCCTCATCGTCACTTTCTTCTCTCTCCTGTTTTACAAGCACCATGTTAGATAAGCTCAATTCCTTTTGTCTGGACAAACGGTCCATATATAGTTCATCATTAAATGTCTGGTGCTGACGGAGTTCCTCTTCGGTCTCTTCAGGGTGGCTCTCATGCTGTCTGGATGCTTCATTCACTTTAGGAATCATCTAAAGAGGTTACAGACCATAAAGTAACAACAGAAGCGAATTAAAATACTATAGTGACAACTAAGTTTTGTTGGAACAATAAAGCAGAAAGGAAATAATATGCTGGTGGGACGCACAAACCTTATTGAGATGTAGCTGCTGCTGCTGGAACTGCTGCTTGTGTTTCTCAAGGAACTGCTGATGCTGTTGTTGAATGACCAGGTGCTGCAGAGCATGGGAATTTGCTGGTAGAGGTGCAGACTGGGTACGACCCAGAGGGCGGTGCTGACGTAATTTGTGCACAGTTGGGGAGATACGATCAGGGGAGATCAGGGACTGAGCATGATGAGGGAGACCACCCAAACCTAAAAAAGCAGTAAAAAAACAAGTTGCATAACTTACTGGTGCTTTGATGCATCAATGCATATACATTCCTAGAAACAAGATAAAGATACAAATTAAAAATTGTGCTCACCTGAGACCAGAGGATTCTGACCGCTGGGCTGCTCCAAGAGAACCATATGCTGCAAGAGAGAATTATGGGAACTGGATGATTCAGAGCTGATATAAGGAGTGAGATGAGAAGAAGAAAACATGGTGAGACGTTGCTGGAGCGTGGGTAAGGAGAGATGTTCAGCATCCTGTCCTGTGCCACCCTAAAAGGGAAGAGAGGAAAGAAAGGATTTTTTGTTTTTAAATTCTTGCTATAATATAGTATGGAATACATAAAAAATAATAATAAAATAATATATATATATATATTTTGCTCAGTTATCTAAAACGTTTACCATATGAGGAAGCTAAATTTTAACTAGCAAAGACAGACAGGAAATAAGCAATCCAATAAAGACAACATTTTCTAAGCACAATTTTCTAAAACGTTCAGCATTTATAATACACATATATATATATAATTTATTTTAAAATTATTATTTTTTTTCATAAAAACTAAAATAAAATACTAAAATCAGTACTTAAGACAGATTAAAGGGATACTAAACTAAAAAAAATCTTTCATAATTCAGATAGAGCATGCATTTTTTAAGCAACTTTCTAATTTACTCCTATTCTCAATATTTCTGCGTTCTCTTGCTATCTTTATTTAAAAAGCATGAATGTAAAGCTTAGGAGCCGGCCTGTTTCTGGTTCAGAACCTGGGTTATGAGTGCTTATTGGTGGCTAAATATAGCCACCAATAAGCAAGAGCTATCCAGGGTGCTGAACCTAAAATGGGTCAGCTCCTAAATTTTACATTCATGCTTTTTAAATAAAGATAGTAAGAGAACGAAGAAAATTTGATGAGTAAATGAGAAAGTTGCTTAAAATTGCATTCTCTATCTGAAATATGAAAGAAAAAATGTGGGTTTAGTGTCCCTTTAAATATACATGAAAGTTAAATGTTCAAGCAATTTTAAAAACGCTTCCTTCACTACCCGTCTTTTGATTTGCACCCTTGCTCCTACTAAGAATGTGCAAAAGTATATGCATAAATGAGTCTAATTGGCTGAAAGCAGCCACATGATCCAAGAGAAAGGGAAATTAATGGAAACGTTGAAATTTGTCAAGGAAAAAAAAATAAATTTGCTGTTGGTTTGAAATTTAAAGTGTTAATGCATTTGTTTTTTACTGCATTTGTTAATTATGCAATACTACTGTAATGGTCATAATCAGAATGAAAACACATGGGAGTGATTCAGTACTGTTGTAGAGGTAGAAGCATCTGTTTAATTCTTCAACATAATTTCTCATCTAAGACCTTAATGAATGAGAGTAAATAGACTAAACATAATAGCCCCCATTCGAATACATTTTAATTTTATGTGTGAAAGTTTCCAAATTAACCCCTTAACGACCATCCTGGGCCTCTCTGTCGCAATCTCGCTAAAAAACAGAATTTATGTTTACCTGATAAATTACTTTCTCCAACGGTGTGTCCGGTCCACGGCGTCATCCTTACTTGTGGGATATTCTCTTCCCCAACAGGAAATGGCAAAGAGCCCAGCAAAGCTGGTCACATGATCCCTCCTAGGCTCCGCCTACCCCAGTCATTCGACCGACGTTAAGGAGGAATATTTGCATAGGAGAAACCATATGGTACCGTGGTGACTGTAGTTAAAGAAAATAAATTATCAGACCTGATTAAAAAAACCAGGGCGGGCCGTGGACCGGACACACCGTTGGAGAAAGTAATTTATCAGGTAAACATAAATTCTGTTTTCTCCAACATAGGTGTGTCCGGTCCACGGCGTCATCCTTACTTGTGGGAACCAATACCAAAGCTTTAGGACACGGATGAAGGGAGGGAGCAAATCAGGTCACCTAAATGGAAGGCACCACGGCTTGCAAAACCTTTCTCCCAAAAATAGCCTCAGAAGAAGCAAAAGTATCAAACTTGTAAAATTTGGTAAAAGTGTGCAGTGAAGACCAAGTCGCTGCCCTACATATCTGATCAACAGAAGCCTCGTTCTTGAAGGCCCATGTGGAAGCCACAGCCCTAGTGGAATGAGCTGTGATTCTTTCGGGAGGCTGCCGTCCGGCAGTCTCGTAAGCCAATCTGATGATGCTTTTAATCCAAAAAGAGAGAGAGGTAGAAGTTGCTTTTTGACCTCTCCTTTTACCAGAATAAACAACAAACAAGGAAGATGTTTGTCTAAAATCCTTTGTAGCATCTAAATAGAATTTTAGAGCGCGAACAACATCCAAATTGTGCAACAAACGTTCCTTCTTTGAAACTGGTTTCGGACACAGAGAAGGTACGATAATCTCCTGGTTAATGTTTTTGTTAGAAACAACTTTTGGAAGAAAACCAGGTTTAGTACGTAAAACCACCTTATCTGCATGAAACACCAGATAAGGAGGAGAACACTGCAGAGCAGATAATTCTGAAACTCTTCTAGCAGAAGAAATTGCAACTAAAAACAAAACTTTCCAAGATAATAACTTAATATCAACGGAATGCAAGGGTTCAAACGGAACCCCCTGAAGAACTGAAAGAACTAAATTGAGACTCCAAGGAGGAGTCAAAGGTTTGTAAACAGGCTTAATTCTAACCAGAGCCTGAACAAAGGCTTGAACATCTGGCACAGTAGCCAGTCTTTTGTGAAGTAACACCGACAAGGCAGAAATCTGTCCCTTCAGGGAACTTGCAGATAATCCTTTTTCCAATCCTTCTTGAAGGAAGGATAGAATCCTAGGAATCTTAACCTTGTCCCAAGAGAATCCTTTAGATTCACACCAACAGATATATTTTTTCCAAACTTTGTGGTAAATCTTTCTAGTTACAGGCTTTCTGGCCTGAACAAGAGTATCAATAACAGAATCTGAGAACCCTCGCTTCGATAAAATCAAGCGTTCAATCTCCAAGCAGTCAGCTGGAGTGAAACCAGATTCGGATGTTCGAACGGACCCTGAACAAGAAGGTCTCGTCTCAAAGGTAGCTTCCAAGGTGGAGCCGATGACATATTCACCAGATCTGCATACCAAGTCCTGCGTGGCCACGAAGGAGCTATCAAGATCACCGACGCCCTCTCCTGATTGATCCTGGCTACCAGCCTGGGGATGAGAGGAAACGGCGGGAACACATAAGCTAGTTTGAAGGTCCAAGGTGCTACTAGTGCATCCACTAGAGCCGCCTTGGGATCCCTGGATCTGGACCCGTAGCAAGGAACTTTGAAGTTCTGACGAGAGGCCATCAGATCCATGTCTGGAATGCCCCACAGCTGAGTGACTTGGGCAAAGATTTCCGGATGGAGTTCCCACTCCCCCGGATGCAATGTCTGACGACTCAGAAAATCCGCTTCCCAATTTTCCACTCCTGGGATGTGGATAGCAGACAGGTGGCAGGAGTGAGACTCCGCCCATAGAATGATTTTGGTCACTTCTTCCATCGCTAGGGAACTCCTTGTTCCCCCCTGATGGTTGATGTACGCAACAGTTGTCATGTTGTCTCAGTTAAACACTAAAAAACTCTAAGCCATCTCCGTGGAGATGTTGCCTGTACAACGGCAAAGAGAATGACTGGGGTAGGCGGAGCCTAGGAGGGATCATGTGACCAGCTTTGCTGGGCTCTTTGCCATTTCCTGTTGGGTAAGAGAATATCCCACAAGTAAGGATGACGCCGTGGACCGGACACACCTATGTTGGAGAAATAGCGAGATTGCGCTATTTCTGCATCCCCACGAGTGGGATAGTGGAGAAATAGATGGGTAGAGTTACCGATGCAGGGAAGAGAGCTGTTTGAAAGGGATCAGGAAAGGATTAGGGTGTGGGAAGCGTCAGGTGAGAGGCTAACCTCTACACTAAAGCTAAAATTAACCTTACAAGCTACCTAATTAACTCCTTCACTGTTGGGAATAATAAAAGCATGGTGCGTAGCTACAATTAGCGGCCTTCTAATTAGCAAAAAGCAATGGCAAAGCCATATATGTCTGCTATTTCTGAACAAAGGGGATCTCTAGAGGACACTGAATGAATAACGGGAGGGAACAAAAAGGAAGGGCCGGACCCAATTCTGAGGGCACCACAATCTGCAAAACTTTTCTCCCGAAAGCTGAATCAGCCAAAGCAAAAATATCAAACTTGTAAAATTTAGAAAATGTATGTTAGGAGGACCAGGTTGTCGCCTTACAAATCTGATCCAGAGGCCTCGTTCTTAAAGGCCCAAGAGGAAGCCACTGCTCTAGTGGAATGAGCCGCTATCCTGTCAGGAGGACGATGTCCCGCTGTCTCGTAAGAAAGCACAATCTCCTGATTGATGTTGCAATCTGACACAACCTTAGGAAGAAAACCTAATTTAGTACGTAAAACTGCATTATCTGCATGAAAAATCAGATAAAGGGGGCTAACATTGCAAAGCAGAAATCTCAGAAACTCCGTGCAAAGAGGCAATAGCCAATAAAAACCGAACCTTCCAAGATAACAATTTAATGTCAACGGAATGCAGAGGCTGGAACCTGTTGCAAAACCTGAAGAACAAGATTTAGGCTCCAAGGAGGAGCTCCAGATCTAAACACAGGTCTGATCCTAATCAGAGCCTTAAAGGGACAGTCAAGTCCAAAAAAACCTTTAATTTTTCAAATAGGGCATGACATTTTAAACAACTTTCCAATTTACTTTTATCAACAATTTTGCTTTGTTCTCTTGGTATTCTAGTTGAAAGCAAGCCTAGGAAAGCGCATATGATAATTTCTAAGCCCTTGAAGGCCGCCTCTATTTTATTTACTTTTCACAGCAGGGGAGAGCAAGCTCATGTAGGCCATATAGATAGCATTGTGATCACGCTCGTGGCTAGTGGCAGACACTGCACTAATTGGCTAAAATGCAAGTCAATACATAATAATTAAAAGTCATGTGATTAGGGGCGGTCAGAAGATGCTTAGATACAAGTTAGTCACGGAAGTAAAACGTGTATTAATATAACAGTGTTGGTTTTGCAAAACTGGGGAATGGGTAATAAAGGGATTATCTATCTTTTTAAACAACTGGTGTTGACTGTCCCTTTAACAAAGGACTGCACGACTGGAAGCTCAGTTAGTCTCTTCTGCAATAAAACCGACAGGGCCAAAATCTGTCCCCTCAGAGAACTAGCAATAAGGCCCTTCTAAAGCCCATCCTGGAGAAAAGATAAATCCTGGCATCCTTAACTCTGTGCCAGGAAAAACCACGCTCTTCACACCAGAATAAGTAGGGACTCCACACCTTGTGGTAGATACGCCGAGTAACTGGTTTACGAGATTGAATAAGAGTATCAATGACACTCTCAGAGAAACCTCTCTTGGCTAAGACTAAGCGTTCAATCTCCACGCAGTCAGCCTCAGAGAATCTAGATTTTGATGAACAAATGGACCTTGTATCACCAGGTCTCTGCAACAAGGTAACTTCCACGGAAATGATGAGGACATCCCCACTAGATCCGCGAACCACGTTCTTCACGGCCACAATGGAGCAATCGGGATTACTGATATCCGCTCCTGCTTGATGCGGACCACCACTCAAGGAAGAAGTGGTAATGGAGGAAAAAGATATACAAGTTTGAACCTCCATGGCACTGCTAGTGCATCTATTAGATCCACTTGGGGATCCCTCAACCTCAACCCGTACCTGGGTAGCTTGGTATTGAGACGGGACGCCATGAGATCCATCGCCAGGGTCCCCCACTTGCTGCATATCTCTGAAAACACCTTGGGATGGAGAGACCATTCCCCTGGATGGAAGGATTGCCTGCTGAGAAAATCTGCCTGCTGAGAAAATCTGCCTCCAAGTTGTCCACACGAAATGTGGATCGCTAACAGCAAACAGCTGTGGGCCTCCGCCCACTCCAGAATCTGAGATACTTCCTTCATCGCCAACAAACTTCTCATTCCCCCCTGATGGTTGATGTAAGCCACAATGTTATATTGTCTGATTGGAATCTGATAAACTGGGACAAACCCAGAAGTGGCCAAGCCTTTAAGATTGCCCATAGTTCCAAAATATTTATCGGGAGGGAGGACTCCTGAGTCCACAACCCCTGTGCCTTCCTGGCACCCCAAACAGCTCCCCATCTGGATAGGCTTGTGTCCGTAGTTACAATCTCCCAGGATGGTCTTAAGAAGCATGTCCCTCGGGACAGATGATCTGGACAGAGCCACCAAGAGAGCGACTCTCTTGACAGGCTGTCTAATACAATCTGTTGAGACAGATCTGAATTATCGCTGGAGGGCAAGACATGCCGAAGTTAGCTTGCAACGTCTCTGGCTTGTTATAAATATCCTCATGGATATGGAGTCTATTATAGTACCCAGGAATTCCATCCTGGTACTTGGGATAAGAGAACTCTTTTCCAAGTTTATCTTCCATCCATGTGATCAAAGAAGACTGAGAAGAGACTCCGAGAATTCTTCCGCAAGACGAAAGGATGGGGCTACTGCAATACCCTGAGTTCTGGCAACGGCTAGAAGAGCCCCCAGAACCTTCGTAAAGATTCTTGGAGCAGTAGCTAGGCCAAACAGAAGGGCAATAAACTGGAAGTGCTGGTCCAGGAATGCAAACCTCAGGAACTAAAAGTGTTCCCTGTGGATTGGAACATGAAGGTAAGCGTCCTTCAGATCTATAGTGGTCATAAACTGGCCTTTCTGAATTAAAGGAAGGATGGACCTTCTTGTCTCCATCTTGAAGGAAGGGACACTGAGAAATTTGTTTAAGCACTTTAGGTCCAGAATTGGGCAGAAAGTTCCCTCCTTCTTTGGGACCACGAAAAGGTTTGAATAAAACCCCAAACCTCTTTCTTCGTTAGGCACCGGGACAACCACTGCTAAGGAGGATAGATCCCGAACGCACCCTAGAAAAGCATCCCTCTTTTCTGGTCTGGTAGACCGATTCAAGACAAGGAATCTTCCCCTTGGTGGATGTGATTTGAAGCCTATCTTGTATCCCTGAGATACCACTTCCAGGACCCATGGATCCTGTACGTCCTTGAACCAGGCGTCTGAAAAAAGAGACAGTCTGCCCCCTACACAATCCGATCCCTGATCGGGGGCCGCCCCTTCATGCAGATTTTTTTTTCGGTGGGCTTCTTATTCTGCTTGGATTTATTCCAGGACTGAGCCAGCTTCCAAGTACTCTTGGGTTGCTCAGGCTTGGAGGAGGATTGTTGTCGTTGGCATTTGTCAGAACGAAAGGAACGAAAATTAGAAGATTTTCGTCCCTTAGACTTCTTGTTCTTATCTTGCTGTATGAAGGCACCCTTGCCTCCGGCAACCGTAGAAATAATGTCCAGGCCTGGACCAAATAAAATCTTTCCCTTGAAGAGAAGAGAAAGGAGTCTGGACTTAGAAGTCATATCCGCAGACCAAGACTTCAACCATAGCACCCGGCGGGCTAGGACCGCAAAGCCAGAGGCCTTTGCATTTAGTCGAATAATTTGCATGTTCGCATCACAGATAAAAGAATTAGCAATTCTCAGATCTTTAAATCACTCCGGCAACTGCAGCCGCCGGTTGAAACAAAAATCCTGTATGTTGAAACATCTTTCTCAGAAAGGTTTCCATTTTCTTATCCATCGGCTCTCTGAACTAAGAACTATCCTCAAGAGGTATAGTAGTACAATTAGCAAGTGTAGAGATAGCACCATTCACTTGAGGAATGGAGCCCCACAAATCCAGTTGAGAGTCTGGGACCGGGAACAACTTTTTAAAAGTAGACGAGGGGGAAAAGGAAGAACCAATTCTTTTCCCATTTGTTCCTAATAATGTTCCCCATCTTAACCGGCACAGGAAAAGTCAAAGGAACCTGCCTTCACAAACTCCGTCTAATTTGGGTATCATAGGTTCTTCAGGCAGCGAGGCCTCTGTAACCGCTAATGTAGACAGAACCTCCTTTAATAAAAAACGCAGGTGCTCTCCTTACTACAGTACTGCAAGACCACAAGATCCCTTATCGCTGGGGATTCCCTACAAGCCTCATAGCAACTGCTGGAAACAAAACGGATCTGTTCCGTTCACTGGAGGATCTGACCACGTTCTGCTCTACCTTGGGCATAGAGCCACCTAATCCAGATTTACAACCACATCCACCACCAAACCCAGAGAACACTGGCACTTAAATCTGGCTTCTCCACTGGGAACTTTTTCAGACCTGTTAAAGGAATAGGATATGAGGTGTGGACTTGCACTCGTAAGCCTATGATACAAAGCACATAGTAATATGTTACCGTTCAGATCTATGACTTCAGTTGTTGTTTGAGGTGTTGAATGTTCTTAACATTTATTGTTGCATTGAATGTAACAGGTTGCTTTAAGGTTGACCTAGCTTCCTCTTTACACCAATAGCCTTTCCCCTTCCTTTCCCCTCCAAGCATAATCCCCTTTCCCTCCTCCCCTTAATACATTAACCCTCTCCCTACTTCCCCTTCCTTCTCTTCACCTTCTCTCTCCCCCTCCCTCTGTTTCCACTCTCCCCTCCTCTCCTCCACCCTTCTCCCCCCCTTTTTTCCCTCCTTTTCCCTCTCTTCCTCCTCCCCCTCCTTCCTCACCCCCCCCCCTTTCCCCATTTTGTCAAAAAGGCTTCAGACTCACATTATTACACAGGTTTGTGACTCAAGAAGATGTTTTAAAAATTTTAATTGTTATCTGATGTTTTTGTATTGCACCCCAGTTTCCCTAATTTATTCATCTTTCATAATAGCTATTTTCCTCTCCTCTTACCTTCCCTATCCCTTCTTTCCCCTTTCTCTTCCTCACTCCCCTTCTCTCTCTCCTTGCACTCCCTCTCCTTCCCCCTCTCCCTATCCCCTTTCCCCGCCCTTCCAACCCCCTCTTCTCTCTCCCTCACCACCTTACCCCCTTCCCTCCTCCTCCCTTTCTCCCCTTTCCTTACTCTCCCCTCGCCCTCTCTCTTTCCCTTTATCCCATAACCTCTCTTCTCCCCTCTCCATCCCTTGTTTCATCTCCCTCACACTCTTCCCCCTCCTTTGCTTACCTTTCCTGTCCCCCCCCCCCCAGTTCACATAATATTCATATATATTGTAACACACTTATTTAGTTTGACATTTTACTATTAATGGCATTAAGGCAAATTGCTAATCTTGAAAGCCTTTATTGCACTTTTCTAAAAGGGCCAACTATAGGCACATACCCTCTAGAGTAACTTACTAGACTTAGCATACTGGTACGGTAGAATTGCAACTGCAAATTAGATTATCTGTCGCTTTGCAGGCATCTACTGTGTTGATAGAGTGTACACATACTGGTTGCACAATTTGGTTTTGTTTCTGATTTTCTTAACATTTCTTTAATGATTGTACTTGGTCATTATATGCATAGTTCAAGGCATCAGTCACTAAAACTATTCTGTTTTTTTTTCTCACTTTTCCCTTGTCTCTTTCCCCCTCCACCTGAGAATACAATGCTCCCCCCACGGTTCACACCGAACAACCACCCAATCAAATTTATCACGATTAATGTTAAAGGCATAAACAGCCCAGGAAAGAGATCTATTGTCTCTCGTGAACTACATAAACTTCAGGGGGATATTATCCTCCTGCAGGAAACCCATTTTATAAAACAAAGAACCCAGGTGGCATAATTCCACCTACCCCATGGCATTCTTTTCCTCTGGACCTAGTAAGCAAAATGGAGTTGGTATACTTATACATCGCAGGGTCCCTTTCCAGCCGCGGGGAGTCGAGAGACAGGGAGGGCAGACTACTTATAGTGGAGGGTCTTCTATATGAGTGTTTACATTATTCACTGTTTATGCACCCAACTCGGCACAACAAGTCTTTTTTAGAACCTTATCAAATAAACTTTCTGAGCTGGCCAAGGGAGTGGTAATCCTGGGGGGAGATTTTAATGTACCCTTAGATCCGAGGTTAGACAATTCCAATGGTGCGTCCAGTGTATCCCATCACGTTTTGAAACAAATTTCCACTACTCTTAAAAAACATCTCCTCCATGATATTTGGAGAACAATGCACCCGACTGATTTGGACTTCACATACTATTCTAGTCCGCACAAAAAGTACTCCCGAATCAATAAATTTTTCACAGACTTGCAGGGCATAGCATATGTCACTCGCAGCGATATCAGTCCTATTACATGGTCTGACCATGCCCCGGTCAGCTTTGAAATGACATGGACGGACAAACCCAGCACTCCTTATATCTGGAAACTAGACGATACACTTTTAAACAATCAGATAGTTACAGAAGACATAACTACATTGTTGACAGAGTACTTTGACTTCAATGTAACAGACAAACTTCCATTGACCACAGTCTGGGAAGCGCACAAGAGCATTATAAGAGGGCATCTTATTAAACATAAAGCCAAAGTCCTGAGACAGTGCAGAGAGAAGTAAAACCTCCTCCTGCAAAATATCTCGACATTAGAAACATAACATAAACAGCGCCCTCACGACACAGAGTTAGACTCTAGATTGACCCAAGCTAGAATAGATTTCAAACATTTACTACAGGAGGATAATCAACGCAAAGCGTTGCTGCTCAAGCAACGATACTATGAGGGGGGTGACAAGACGGGTAAGTTGCTCGCTAGAGCGATACATAGGGCACACTTTAAAACACATGTACATGCGATACAGAGAGGGGAAGGTAGAATGATTGGAGACAGCATTGGGATTGCAGAGGCTTTTAAGGCCTATTATAGCTCACTTTATAATCTCGAGGGGGTTGCACACACGAGGCCCCCAGAGGATACCCCAGGCACGACTGCGGCACCACACTACCTCGCACACACCCAGCTGCCAAGCCTAGAACAGAAGGCTATGGATTTTCTGGACTCCCCCCTGACTCTTGAGGAAGTCCAGAAGGCCCTAAAGGACCTACCACCTAATGGTAAAAGTCCTGGCCCTGATGGTTTCGGGGCTAAGTACTACAAAACATTCTCACCCATCCTGCTGCCCCATTTGCAAAATTTAATCAATGAACTGCCAGATACGGGAATCCTACCGAGATCTATGCTTTCAGCATACATCACAGTTATACCTAAGACAGGGAAACCAGCGTATAAAACGCAAAGCTACAGGCCAATATCGCTACTTAAAACGGACGTGAAAATCATAGCAAAAGTGTTGGCTAATAGAGTCAACAGATTTCTCCCTCAGTTAATATCTCTGGACCAGGTGGGGTTTGTCCCGGGGAGGGAGGCGAGGGACAACACCCTAAAAATGTTGCAGCCAACAGCATACTCCACAACAAATCAGGTGCCTCTCGCTCTGTTATCAACAGACGCCGAGAAGGCATTTGATACAGTGAGCTGACAGTTTCTTAGAAACACCCTGGAAAAGATGGGATTCGGAAACAAATTTATAACCATGGTTTTTGCCTTGTATTCTACACCCACCACACAGATCAAAGTGAATTACATCCTCTCAGAGTCTCTCTATATCACTAATGGCACTAGGCAGGGGTGCCCATTGTCGCCCCTGCTGTTTGCCATTTCGGTAGAACCACTGGCCAGTAATATTCGGGCTAACCAGCGGTTTAGGCGGATACAGTTGGGTCCCAAGTAACATAAGATCGCAATGTATGTGGACAATCCGCTACTCACATTGAAAGATGTAGAAACCTCCATCCCCGCCTTACTGGACGAGTTTAACAGATATGGAGAGGTCTCTTACTTCCTTTTAAACAACTCAGTCGGAGTTGCTTGGAGTTGCTATGCCGCCCTCCACCATGAGCTGGCTTAAATCACACTGCCCTTTCGTAATTAATTCTAAATCTCTTAAGTACCTAGGCATCATTATACCGGCATCGACAGCAGACACATTTGAGGCTAATTATGTAACCCTCAAAAAAGAAATTTCTCGAGACCTCTCGGCTTGGAGGCATAAGCTGATCTCTTGGCTCGGGAGGATAAGCGTGGTCAAGATGAATATCCTTCCGAGGATACTGCATCTTTTTCAGACCGTACCACTGCCCCTTTCACACTCCTTTCTCCCCACTCTGCAACACTTGATAGAGGAATACATTTGGAAGGATATTAGACCTAGAATGAACAAAAAGACTATGTACCTGCCGAGGGAGGAGGGTGGATTGGGCCTCCCTAGTCTAGACCTATACAGGAGAGCTGTCCTGCTTCAGAGGGTGGTGTAGTGGTGTCAGGGTAACGCGCAAAATTGATTGGATAGCTATAGATTCCTCCATTCTCCATACGGGAGACTTGTCCTCCCTGCTATGGAAGACTGAATCGCACAGACCATCTGAGATTGCCTCCTTCCCCCTGTTAGAGGAGCTGTTTCGTGAGTGGGACAGAACGGTCTGCACTGAGTCCCATATCTCCACGAGATGCTCACCTCTGACCCAGATATATGACAATCCCGAAATTCCATTACAGATTAGGGAGGTCAGCCAGGACACACCTCGTCATTATGTACGTAACTTTATCAGCAATGGGAGATTAAAGACAAGGCAGGAGATACTGGATACCTTTCCAGAACGTCCATTACGATGGTTCATGTACCTGCAGATATGTAATTTTATAACCACACAAACTCAAACTGCAATTTTATAGTGGCATTGTGTCTGCAAACTACTACCGCACGACATCTGACGTCCAAGATATACAGACTTCTCATATCACCAAAAGACAGCACCCTTCCGACTTACACCAGACTGTGGCAAAGGGAGCTGGGCACAGAACTAACTACAGAGGACTGGCAGCGGATTTTCAGAGCTGCAAGGACTGTCTCAGTATCAGCCAGGGTGCAGGAATTACATTATAAATTGCTGAGCGGCTGGTATCTTACACCAACACGTCTTAAAAAGATATAACCTAATACATCAGACAAGTGTTGGAGGGGATGTGGTGAGTCGGGCTCCTTATTGCATATCTGGTGGGATTGCCACCTTTTAGAGGGCTTTTGGGCATCCATTTGGGCAGAGATAACACAAATATTAGAAATAGAAATCGCAGAGACACCTGAAGCATTACTCTTTCACTTCCCATATAAAATACAGAACCCTATCAAAAGAGCCTTGCTTATGCTAATGCTGACGGGGGCAAAGTCCCTGATCCCCTCTCGGTGGAAGACTATTCAGGTTTCCACAGTTACAGATTGGAAACAGAGTGTTAGTGACCTCCTGCGGTTGGAAAAATTCCACTATATGAACATATCAAAGGCAGGCGAGTATGAAATGTTGCTTCATATGTGGAGCGGAGGCGTTTAGGTGACTCTGTGATAAGGCACCTGCTGTACATTATTCCTGACCTGCATTGTATTTGTCTCGGGGGCGCTTGCCCTCCCCTTCCCCCGCTTCTCCCTGTTCCTGCTTGCTAACCCTTCTACACTTTCTCTTAATTGCCTTAAATACTCACTCTCTGACTGTGCCTCGATCAAAGAAAGGAAATAAGACCATGATTGATATTGAAAATACATGTTGTTAAATGTACCTGTGTGACTCAGTTAAGGAGTTACTGTTGAATCCTTACGCACCAACTTTATGCATTTGACATAAGCTTTATGTAAGGATAAGAATAGAAAACGGAAAAGATAGAGCTTGTTAAATTGTTTTAGTCATGCATCCAATGGACCCATCTGGAACTAAAATTTGAAATGTAATGCTTCCACCTCCCGCATGTCTGCTGTTTTATCTTCATTATTTTTCTTTTCAGTGATTGTACGGGTGAAAGTTGTAAACCCTAAAACTGTTCCTAAGATGTATGTACCATGTTTTACTATTATTTTCTAATAAAGCTCTTTGGAAAAAAAAACAAAAAAACCCCACAGATGCTCAATTTTAAATCTAAAGGACGGTTCCTCCGCAGCAGGAGGCATGGACGCCAAGGACTCCGACCCAGAAAGTTCACCCTCTGAAGCTACAGAGGTTAACTCAACATCGGATAACTGGGACATAATAGCTAAATCCGATAAATAACATAATTTATGTAAGAACTTACCTGATAAATTCATTTCTTTCATATTAGCAAGAGTCCATGAGCTAGTGACGTATGGGATATACATTCCTACCAGGAGGGGCAAAGTTTCCCAAACCTTAAAATGCCTATAAATACACCCCTCACCACACCCACAAATCAGTTTAACGAATAGCCAAGAAGTGGGGTGATAAGAAAAAAGTGTGAAAGCATAAAAAATAAGGAATTGGAATAATTGTGCTTTATACAAAAAAATCATAACCACCACAAAAAAGGGTGGGCCTCATGGACTCTTGCTAATATGAAAGAAATGAATTTATCAGGTAAGTTCTTACATAAATTATGTTTTCTTTCATGTAATTAGCAAGAGTCCATGAGCTAGTGACGTATGGGATAATGACTACCCAAGATGTGGATCTTTCCACGCAAGAGTCACTAGAGAGGGAGGGATAAAATAAAGACAGCCAATTCCTGCTGAAAAATAATCCACACCCAAAATAAAGTTTAATGAAAACATAAGCAGAAGATTCAAACTGAAACCGCTGCCTGAAGTACTTTTCTACCAAAACTGCTTCAGAAGAAGAAAACACATCAAAATGGTAGAATTTAGTAAAAGTATGCAAAGAGGACCAAGTTGCTGCTTTGCAAATCTGAACAACCGAAGCTTCATTCCTAAACGCCCAGGAAGTAAAAACTGACCTAGTAGAATGAGCTGTAATCCTTTGAGACGGAGTTTTACCCGACTCGACATAGGCATGATGAATTAAAGATTTCAACCAAGATGCCAAAGAAATGGCAGAAACTTTCTGGCCTTTTCTAGAACCGGAAAAGATGAAAAATAGACTAGAAGTCTTTCGGAAAGGCTTAGTAGCTTCAACATAATATTTCAAAGCTCTAACAACATCCAAAGAATGCAATGATTTCTCCTTAGAATTCTTAGGATTAGGACATAATGAAGGAACCACAATTTCTCTACTAATGTTGTTAGAATACACAACCTTAGGAAAAAATTCAAAAGAAGTTCGCAACACCGCCTTATCCTGATGAAAAATCAGAAAAGGAGACTCACAAGAAAGAGCAGATAATTCAGAGACTCTTCTGGCAGAAGAGATGGACAAAAGAAACAAAACTTTCCAAGAAAGAAGTTTAATGTCCAATGAATGTATGGGTTCAAAAGGAGGAGCTAGAAGAGCCCCCAGAACCAAATTCAAACTCCAAGGAGGAGAAATTGACTTAATGACAGGTTTTATACGAACCAAGTCTTGTACAAAACAATGAATATCAGGAAGATTAGCAATCTTTCTGTGAAAAAGAACAGAAAGAGCAGAGATTTGTCCTGTCAAGAAACTTGCGGACAAACCTTTATCTAAACCATCCTGAAGAAACTGTAAAATTCTCGGAATTCTAAAAGAATGCCAGGAAAAATGATGAGAAGACACCAAGAAATATAAGTCTTCCAGACTCTATAATATATCTCTCTAGATACAGATTTACGAGCCTGTAACATAGTATTAATCACAGAGTCAGAGAAACCTCTTTGACCAAGAATCAAGCGTTCAATCTCCATACCCTTAAATTTAAGGATTTGAGATCCTGATGGAAAAAAGGACCTTGCGACAGAAGGTCTGGTCTTAACGGAAGAGCCCACGGTTGGCAAGAGGCCATCCGAACAAGATCCGTATACCAAAACCTGTGAGGCCATGCTGGAGCTACCAGCAGAACAAACGAGCATTCCTTCAGAATCTTGGAGATTACTCTTGGAAGAAGAACTAGAGGCGGAAAGATATAGGCAGGATGATACTTCCAAGGAAGTGATAATGCATTCACTGCCTCCGCCTGAAGATCCCGGGATCTGAACAGATACCTGGGAAGTTTCTTGTTTAGATGAGAAGCCATCAGATCCATTTCTGGAAGTTCCCACATTTGAACAATCTGAAGAAATACCTCTGGGTGAAGAGACCATTCGCCCGGATGCAACGTTTGGCGACTGAGATAATCCGCTTCCCAATTGTCTATACCTGGGAAATGAACCGCAGAGATTAGACAGGAGCTGGATTCCGCCCAAACCAGAATTCGAGATACTTCTTTCATAGCCAGAGGACTGTGAGTCCCTCCTTGATGATTGATGTATGCCAAAGTTGTGACATTGTCTGTTTGAAAACAAATGAACGACTCTCTCTTCAGAAGAAGCCAAGACTGAAGAGCTCTGAAAATTGCATGGAGATCCAAAATATTGATCGGTAATCTCACCCCCTGAGATTCCCAAACCCCTTGTGCCGTCAGAGACCCCCACACAGCTCCCCAACCTGTAAGACTTGCATCTGTGAAATAACAGTCCAGGTCGGAAGAACAAAAGAAGCCCCCTGAACTAAACGATGGTGATCTGTCCACCACGTCAGAGAGTGTCGTACAATCGGTTTTAAAGATATTAATTGAGATATCTTTGTGTAATCCCTGCACCATTGGTTCAGCATACAGAGCTGAGAGGTCGCATGTGAAAACGAGCAAAGGAGATCGCATCCGATGCAGCAGTCATAAGACCTAAAATTTCCATGCAAAAGGCTACCAAAGGGAATGATTGTGACTGAAGGTTTTGACAAGCTGATATCAATGTTAGACTTCTCTTGTCTGACAAAGACAGAGTCACGGACACTGAATCTATCTGGAAACCTAAAAAGGTTACCCTTGTCTGAGGAATCAATGAACTTTTTGGTAAATTGATCCTCCAACCACGATCTTGAAGAAACAACACAAGTCGATTCGTATGAGATTCTGCTAAATGTGAAGACTGAGCAAGTACCAAGATATCGTCCAAATAAGGAAATACCAATACCCTGTTCTCTGATTACAGACAGAAGGGCACCAAGAACCTTTGTAAAAATTCTTGGAGCTGATGCTAGGCCAAACGGTAGAGCCACAAACTGGTAATGCTTGTCTAGAAAAGAGAATCTCAGAAACCAAAAGTGATCTGGATGAATCGGAATATGCAGATATGCATCCTGTAAATCTATTGTAGACATATAATGCCCTTGCTGAACTAAAGGCAGGATAGTCCTTACAGTTACCATATTGAATGTTGGTATCCTTACATAACGATTCAATATTGATAGATCCGGAACTGGTCTGAAGGAATAGACCTTCTTTGGTACAATGAAGAGATAGAATAAAACCCCAGCCCCTGTTCCAGAACTGGAACTGGCATAATTACTCCAGCCAACTCTAGATCTGAAACACATTTCAGAAATGCTTGAGCCTTTGCTGGGTTTACTGGGACACGGGAAAGAAAAAAATCTCTTTGCAGGAGGCCTTAACTTGAAGCCAATTCTGTACCCTTCTGAAACAATGTTCTGAAACCAGAGATTGTGAACGGAATTGATCCAAATTTCTTTGAAAAAAACGTAATCCGCCCCATACCAGCTGAGCTGGAATGAGGGCCGCACCTTCATGGGGACTTAGGAGCTGGCTTTGGGTTTCTATAAGGCTTGGATATATTCCAAACTGAAGATGGTTTCCAAACTGATACCGCTCCTGAGGATGAAGGATCAGGCTTTTGTTCCTTGTTGTGATGAAAGGAACGAAAATGATTATTAGACCTAAATTTACCTTTAGATTTTTTATCCTGTGGTAAAAAAGTTCCCTTCCCTCCAGTAACAGTTGAGATAAAAGAATCCAACTGAGAACTGAATAATTTATTACCCTGGAAAGAAAGGGATAGCAAAGTTGACTTAGAAGACATATCAGCATTCCAAGTTTTAAGCCATAAAGCTCTTCTAGCTAAAATAGTTAGAGACATATACCTGACATCAACTCTAATGATATCAAAGATGGCATCACAAATAAAATAATTAGCATGTTATAGAATAATAATAATGCTATGAAAATTATGATCTGTTACTTGTTGCGCTAAAGCTTCTAACCAAAAAGTTGAAGCTGCAGCAACATCCGCTAAAAATATAGCAGGAGTAGAGACAGCCCCATTAACCTTAGGGATTTTGTCCCAAAACTCTAATCTGTCAGATGGCACAGGATATAATTGCTTAAAACGTTTTAGGAGGAGTAAATGAATTACCCAAATTATTCCATTCCCTGGAAATTACTTCAGAAATAGCATCAGGGACAGGAAACACTTCTGGAATAACTACAGGAGATTAAAAAAACCTTATTTAAACGTTTAGATTTAGTATCAAGAGGACCAGAATCCTCTATTTCTAATGCAATTAATACTTCTTTAAATAAAGAACGAATAAATTCCATCTTGAACAAATACAAAGATTTATCAGCATCAACCTCTGAGACAGAAACCTCTGAACCAGAAGAACCATTATCAGAATCAGAATGATGATGTTCATTTAAAAATTCATCTGAAAAAAGAGAAGTTTTAAAAGACTTTTATGTATACTAGAAGGAGAAATAACAGACATAGCCTTCTTAATGGATTTAGAAACAAAATCTCTTATGTTATCAGGAACACTCCGAGTATTAGATGTTGATGGAACAGCAACAGGTAATGTAACAGTACTAAAGGAAATTTTATCTGCATTAACAAGTTTGTCATGACATTCAATACAAACAACAGCTGAAGGAACAGATACCAAAAGTTTACAGCAGATACACTTAGCTTTGGTAGCTCCAGCACCGGGCAGCGATTTTCCTGAAGTATCTTCTGACTCAGTTGCAACGTGAAACATCTTGCAATATGTAATAGAAAAAACAACATATAAAGCAAAATTGATCAAATTCCTTAAATGACAGTTTCAGGAATGGGAAAAAATGCCAGTGAACAAGCTTCTAGCAACCAGAAGCAATAAATAATGAGACTTAAATAATGTGGAGACAAAAGTGACGCACATATTTTTTTAGCGCCAAATAAGATGCCCACATTATTTGGCGCCTAAATGCTTTTGGCGCCAAAAATGACGCCACATCCGGAACGCCGACACTTTTGACGCAAAAGAACGTCAAAAAATGACGCAACTTCCGGCGACACGTATGACGCCAGAAACAGAAAAAAAAAAATTTTGCGCCAAAAAAGTCCACGCCAAGAATGACGCAATAAAAACAGAATTTATGTTTACCTGATAAATTACTTTCTCCAACGGTGTGTCCGGTCCACGGCGTCATCCTTACTTGTGGGATATTCTCTTCCCCAACAGGAAATGGCAAAGAGCCCAGCAAAGCTGGTCACATGATCCCTCCTAGGCTCCGCCTACCCCAGTCATTCGACCGACGTTAAGGAGGAATATTTGCATAGGAGAAACCATATGATACCGTGGTGACTGTAGTTAAAGAAAATAAATTATCAGACCTGATTAAAAAACCAGGGCGGGCCGTGGACCGGACACACCGTTGGAGAAAGTAATTTATCAGGTAAACATAAATTCTGTTTTCTCCAACATAGGTGTGTCCGGTCCACGGCGTCATCCTTACTTGTGGGAACCAATACCAAAGCTTTAGGACACGGATGAAGGGAGGGAGCAAATCAGGTCACCTAAATGGAAGGCACCACGGCTTGCAAAACCTTTCTCCCAAAAATAGCCTCAGAAGAAGCAAAAGTATCAAACTTGTAAAATTTGGTAAAAGTGTGCAGTGAAGACCAAGTCGCTGTCCTACATATCTGATCAACAGAAGCCTCGTTCTTGAAGGCCCATGTGGAAGCCACAGCCCTAGTGGAATGAGCTGTGATTCTTTCAGGAGGCTGCCGTCCGGCAGTCTCGTAAGCCAATCTGATGATGCTTTTAATCCAAAAAGAGAGAGAGGTAGAAGTTGCTTTTTGACCTCTCCTTTTACCAGAATAAACAACAAACAAGGAAGATGTTTGTCTAAAATCCTTTGTAGCATCTAAATAGAATTTTAGAGCGCGAACAACATCCAAATTGTGCAACAAACGTTCCTTCTTCGAAACTGGTTTCGGACACAAAGAAGGCACGACTATCTCCTGGTTAATGTTTTTGTTAGAAACAACTTTTGGAAGAAAACCAGGTTTAGTACGTAAAACCACATTATCTGCATGGAACACCAGATAAGGAGGAGAACACTGCAGAGCAGATAATTCTGAAACTCTTCTAGCAGAAGAAATTGCAACCAAAAACAAAACTTTCCAAGATAATAACTTAATATCAACGGAATGTAAGGGTTCAAACGGAACCCCCTGAAGAACTGAAAGAACTAAGTTGAGACTCCAAGGAGGAGTCAAAGGTTTGTAAACAGGCTTGATTCTAACCAGAGCCTGAACAAAGGCTTGAACATCTAGCACAGCTGCCAGTTTTTTGTGAAGTAACACAGACAAGGCAGAAATCTGTCCCTTCAAGGAACTTGCAGATAATCCTTTCTCCAATCCTTCTTGAAGAAAGGATAGAATCTTAGGAATCTTTACCTTGTCCCAAGGGAATCCTTTAGATTCACACCAACAGATATATTTTTTCCATATTTTGTGGTAAATTTTTCTAGTTACAGGCTTTCTGGCCTGAACAAGAGTATCAATAACAGAATCTGAGAACCCTCGTTTTGATAAGATCAAGCGTTCAATCTCCAAGCAGTCAGCTGGAGTGAGACCAGATTCGGATGTTCGAACGGACCTTGAACAAGAAGGTCTCGTCTCAAAGGTAGCTTCCATGGTGGAGCCGATGACATATTCACCAGATCTGCATACCAAGTCCTGCGTGGCCACGCAGGAGCTATCAAGATCACCGACGCCCTCTCCTGATTGATCCTGGCTACCAGCCTGGGGATGAGAGGAAACGGCGGGAATACATAAGCTAGTTTGAAGGTCCAAGGTGCTACTAGTGCATCTACTAGAGTCGCCTTGGGATCCCTGGATCTGGACCCGTAGCAAGGAACCTTGAAGTTCTGCCGAGAGGCCATCAGATCCATGTCTGGAATGCCCCACAGTTGAGTAATTTGGGCAAAGATTTCCGGATGGAGTTCCCACTCCCCCGGATGTAATGTCTGACGACTCAGAAAATCCGCTTCCCAATTTTCCACTCCTGGGATGTGGATTGCAGACAGGTGGCAGGAGTGAGTCTCCGCCCATTGAATGATTTTGGTCACTTCTTCCATCGCCAGGGAACTCCTTGTTCCCCCCTGATGGTTGATGTACGCAACAGTCGTCATGTTCTGATTGAAACCGTATGAACTTGGCCTTTGCTAGCTGAGGCCAAGCCTTGAGAGCATTGAATATCGCTCTCAGTTCCAGAATATTTATCGGTAGAAGAGATTCTTCCCGAGACCAAAGACCCTGAGCTTTCAGGGATCCCCAGACCGCGCCCCAGCCCATCAGACTGGCGTCGGTCGTGACAATGACCCACTCTGGTCTGCGGAAGGTCATCCCTTGTGACAGGTTGTCCAGGGACAGCCACCAACGGAGTGAGTCTCTGGTCCTCTGATTTACTTGTATCTTCGGAGACAAGTCTGTATAGTCCCCATTCCACTGACTGAGCATGCACAGTTGTAATGGTCTTAGATGAATGCGCGCAAAAGGAACTATGTCCATTGCCGCTACCATCAAACCTATTACTTCCATGCACTGCGCTATGGAAGGAAGAGGAACGGAATGAAGTGTTTGACAAGAGTTTAGAAGTTTTGTTTTTCTGGCCTCTGTCAGAAAAATCCTCATTTCTAAGGAGTCTATTATTGTTCCCAAGAAGGGAACCCTTGTCGACGGAGATAGAGAACTCTTTTCCACGTTCACTTTCCATCCGTGAGATCTGAGAAAGGCCAGGACTATGTCCGTGTGAGCCTTTGCTTGAGGAAGGGACGACGCTTGAATCAGAATGTCGTCCAAGTAAGGTACTACTGCAATGCCCCTTGGTCTTAGCACCGCTAGAAGGGACCCTAGTACCTTTGTGAAAATCCTTGGAGCAGTGGCTAATCCGAAAGGAAGCGCCACGAACTGGTAATGCTTGTCCAGGAATGCGAACCTTAGGAACCGATGATGTTCCTCGTGGATAGGAATATGTAGATACGCATCCTTTAAATCCACCGTGGTCATGAATTGACCTTCCTGGATGGAAGGAAGAATTGTTCGAATGGTTTCCATTTTGAACGATGGAACCTTGAGAAACTTGTTTAAGATCTTGAGATCTAAGATTGGTCTGAACGTTCCCTCTTTTTTGGGAACTATGAACAGATTGGAGTAGAACCCCATCCCTTGTTCTCCTAATGGAACAGGATGAATCACTCCCATTTTTAACAGGTCTTCTACGCAATGTAAGAATGCCTGTCTCTTTATGTGGTCTGAAGACAATTGAGACCTGTGGAACCTCCCCCTTGGGGGAAGTCCCTTGAATTCCAGAAGATAACCTTGGGAGACTATTTCTAGTGCCCAAGGATCCAGAACATCTCTTGCCCAAGCCTGAGCGAAGAGAGAGAGTCTGCCCCCCACCAGATCCGGTCCCGGATCGGGGGCCAACATTTCATGCTGTCTTGGTAGCAGTGGCAGGTTTCTTGGCCTGCTTTCCCTTGTTCCAGCCTTGCATTGGTCTCCAGGCTGGCTTGGCTTGAGAAGTATTACCCTCTTGCTTAGAGGACGTAGCACTTGGGGCTGGTCCGTTTCTACGAAAGGGACGAAAATTAGGTTTATTTTTGGCCTTGAAAGACCTATCCTGAGGAAGGGCGTGGCCCTTACCCCCAGTGATATCAGAGATAATCTCTTTCAAGTCAGGGCCAAACAGCGTTTTCCCCTTGAAAGGAATGTTAAGGAGTTTGTTCTTGGAAGACGCATCCGCTGACCAAGATTTCAACCAAAGCGCTCTACGCGCCACAATAGCAAACCCAGAATTCTTCGCCACTAACCTAGCCAATTGCAAAGTGGCGTCTAGGGTGAAAGAATTAGCCAATTTGAGAGCACGGATTCTGTCCATAATCTCCTCATAAGGAGGAGAATCACTATCGATCGCCTTTACTAGCTCATCGAACCAGAAACACGCGGCTGTAGTGACAGGGACAATGCATGAAATTGGTTGTAGAAGGTAACCTTGCTGAACAAACATCTTTTTAAGCAAACCTTCTAATTTTTTATCCATAGGATCTTTGAAAGCACAACTATCTTCTATGGGTATAGTGGTGCGTTTGTTTAAAGTAGAAACCGCTCCCTCGACTTTGGGGACAGTCTGCCATAAGTCCTTTCTAGGGTCGACCATAGGAAACAATTTTTTAAATATGGGGGGAGGGACGAAAGGTATACCGGGCCTTTCCCATTCTTTATTTACAATGTCCGCCACCCGCTTGGGTATAGGAAAAGCTTCTGGGAGCCCCGGGACCTCTAGGAACTTGTCCATTTTACATAGTTTCTCTGGGATGATCAAATTCTCACAATCATCCAGAGTGGATAATACCTCCTTAAGCAGAGCGCGGAGATGTTCCAACTTAAATTTAAATGTAATCACATCGGGTTCAGCTTGTTGAGAAATTTTCCCTGAATCTGAATTTTCTCCCTCAGACAAAACCTCCCTGGCCCCCTCAGACTGGTGTAGGGGCATTTCAGAACCATTATCATCAGCGTCCTCATGCTCTTCAGTATCTAAAACAGAGCAGTCGCGCTTATGCTGATAAGTGGGCATTTTGGCTAAAATGTTTTTGATAGAATTATCCATTACAGCCGTTAATTGTTGCATAGTAAGGAGTATTGGCGCGCTAGATGTACTAGGGGCCTCCTGAGTGGGCAAGACTCGTGTAGACGAAGGAGGGAATGATGCAGTACCATGCTTACTCCCCTCACTTGAGGAATCATCTTGGGCATCATTTTCAGTGTCACATAAATCACATTTATTTAAATGAGAAGGAACCTTGGCTTCCCCACATTCAGAACACAGTCTATTTGGTAGTTCAGACATGTTAAACAGGCATAAACTTGATAACAAAGTACAAAAAACGTTTTAAAATAAAACCGTTACTGTCACTTTAAATTTTAAACTGAACACACTTTATTACTGCAATTGCGAAAAAGTATGAAGGAATTGTTCAAAATTCACCAAAATTTCACCACAGTGTCTTAAAGCCTTAAAAGTATTGCACACCAAATTTGGAAGCTTTAACCCTTAAAATAACGGAACCGGAGCCGTTTTTAACTTTAACCCCTTTACAGTCCCTGGTATCTGCTTTGCTGAGACCCAACCAAGCCCAAAGGGGAATACGATACCAAATGACGCCTTCAGAAAGTCTTTTCTATGTATCAGAGCTCCTCACACATGCATCTGCATGTCATGCTTCTCAAAAACAAGTGCGCAATACAGGCGCGAAAATGAGACTCTGCCTATGATTAGGGAAAGCCCCTAGAGAATAAGGTGTCTAAAACAGTGCCTGCCGATATTATTTAACAAAAATACCCAGATTAAATGATTCCTCAAGGCTAAATATGTGTAATATATGAATCGATTTAGCCCAGAAAATGTCCACAGTCTTAATAAGCCCTTGTGAAGCCCTTATTTACTGTCTGAATAAAAATGGCTTACCGGATCCCATAGGGAAAATGACAGCTTCCAGCATTACATCGTCTTGTTAGAATGTGTCATACCTCAAGCAGCAAAAGACTGCTCACTGTTCCCCCAACTGAAGTTAATTCCTCTCAACAGTCCTGTGTGGAACAGCCATGGATTTTAGTAACGGTTGCTAAAATCATTTTCCTCATACAAACAGAAATCTTCATCTCTTTTCTGTTTCAGAGTAAATAGTACATACCAGCACTATTTTAAAATAACAAACTCTTGATTGAATAATAAAAACTACAGTTAAACACTAAAAAACTCTAAGCCATCTCCGTGGAGATGTTGCCTGTACAACGGCAAAGAGAATGACTGGGGTAGGCGGAGCCTAGGAGGGATCATGTGACCAGCTTTGCTGGGCTCTTTGCCATTTCCTGTTGGGGAAGAGAATATCCCACAAGTAAGGATGACGCCGTGGACCGGACACACCTATGTTGGAGAAATTAAGCATTTTCAGCCCCCGCAAGCCTAACAGCCCACAGGGAAAAGTCAAATTTTTTAAGGTAAGAAAAAATGATTGATTCAAATGCATTATCCCAAATATGAAACTGACTGTCTGAAAATAAGGAATGTTGAACATCCTGAGTAAAGGCAAATAAATGTTTGAATACATATATTTAGAACGTTATAAAAAAGTGCCCAACCATAGCTTAGAGTGTCACAGAAAATAAGACTTACTTACCCCAGGACACTCATCTACATGTTGTAGAAAGCCAAATCAGTACTGAAACGAAAATCAGCAGAGGTAATGGTATATATATATAAGAGTATATCGTCGATCTGAAAAGGGAGGTAAGAGATGAATCTCTACGACCGATACCAGAGAACCTATGAAATAGACCCCGTAGAAGGAGATCATTGCATTCAAATAGGCAATACTCTCCTCACATCTCTCTGACATTCACTGCACGCTGAGAGGAAAACCGGGCTCCAACCTGCGGAGCGCATATCAACGTAGAATCTAGCACAAACTTACTTCACCACCTCCATAGGAGGCAAAGTTTGTAAAACTGATTTGTGGGTGTGGTGAGGGGTGTATTTATAGGCATTTTAAGGTTTGGGAAACTTTGCCCCTCCTGGTAGGAATGTATATCCCATACGTCACTAGCTCATGGACTCTTGCTAATTACATGAAAGAAATTTAGATGACTCCGGGTCAGGAGAGCTATGTTTAACCTTTCTCCTGCGTTTGTTAGAGCGAAGTAATGCACTGAGGGCCGCAGACACCGCCGTTTGTAACTGCGTGGGAAGGAGGATTAGATGTGCTACAGGGAACTGCATGTGGAGTGGATAATGTAGCAAGGGTAGTAATCTCACGGGACGCCGAGTCCTGAGAGGTAGACGGTTCAGAGGGCTCCACGAGAGTGAGCAGACACAACAACGAGGAGCTCTGCTAATGTTGGAGAGATTTGGGGTAAATTTAACTAATTCCTGGACATTTTGTAAACTCCACATCTATGGGCCCATGATACCCATCTGACAAACCCCAACACAGAACCAGTGAGCAGCGGAGATCTTGAGATAATGACGGAACTTTGCTGAACCCAACAAGACAGTTCAGAACCTCAGCTGTGATACAAGAGCGCACATCTGCTGATTCCAATGCGGGTTGCTTGGAATCGCTGATGCTGAGCCTTGCTAGCGCTTGGAGCATGAAAAACTCGCCATTTTCCTCTGGCACATGAAATCAGAGGCTGACATCATACTGCTTACCAACAGACATCAGATCCCTCTGGACATGGCATAACACAGGCAGCAACAGTGAGTAAGTCCTGTTACACATCAGCACCTCTCAATCTTAGTGGGGCCTGGAACCTCTTATCACCGGGTTATACATATATACAACTACTTCATATACAGGCCATGCTTGAGGCCTATATGGCCTGCACGCATTCTCCTCAAAAATTTGTGAATATCTATAGCGGCACCTGTAAAAGATAGTCATGGCGACATGTATATCAATTGTTGCAGAATTACGCTATCTGTTAGACAGATATCACACTGCATTAACAGAAACATTATGTCAGGCGCTCTTCACAGAGAACATCCAGACTGTTCAGCTCACTACCTTTACCGGTTCTGTTTCTGAAGGGCGTGGGAATGGTAGCGCTATGGGTACTCTCCACCTTCCTCCTCAAACTCCAGGAGTGATGCAGATTTGGAGTCTAAACCGTGGAGCACTGACCCAACAGATAAATTTGGAGAGGGACTCACTTTCACTCATCACTTGCATTTTGTGCCGAGTCAGGCACCTACAAATCTTTTTCCTGCGAAGATCCTAGGAAGCATTTATACCCAGCACCTAAGGTTCGACTGGCCATCGGTTTTGTATGGGAGATTATCTCCCCAACCACTTAATGATTCTTGTGATGTGGTTTTATTGAATTTTAGTTGGGACCCTGGAGGCATTCATTAGATGGGTATGCAGGGAAACTAACTGTTGCTCCTGCAAATAGGAAAGAGACTAGGCAATTTCACAGCTAAAACCGGAATAGGCTACAATTCCCCTTCCAAGATAGAAAGATCTCAGGGTTTTATAGTATGACTGTATCTGAAATATAATACGAGACTCGTTCTGTTAATCCCAGGGTTTATTAGTTGACCTTTGTATTGTATTGGGCGTTTGTGTCCACTCTACCTTAACCCCTTAAGGACCAGCGACGTACCCTGTATGTCGCTGGCCTTTTTTCGGGACTTGATTGTTTTATAGCGCGGTCTTGCCACCAGCATTGAGACTGCTCTATTCCACAAAGCCTGCTGGAGGGAGTGCATTAATAGCGTGTTCTTGCTAGACTTGTGCTATTATGTCCTGAAAAAACCCTTAACGACCAGTGACATACAGGGTACATTGTGGTCATTAAGGGGTTAAAATAAGACCTTTTAGTTGGAGTATAGAGTACACCTGAGATACAGACGGTTTAAGATCACCATTAGAGCAGTTTTGATAGTTATTTCTTTTCTACATATCAGTTAATGGAATGTTAATATTTACATACTTATATTTGCTTACTACATGCTCTGTCAATGACCACTAAAGTCAACTACTAGTAGAAATCTCTCATCTGTAACTAATATATGCCTAGTGTTGTATAGCGTATAATATCAGATGAAGTAATGATATTATTAAGAATGAAGATCCATTGATTTGAAACAGTAAATAGTATTAGTTGGAACAGTCAATGAGTCCTTTACTTACAAGTTGTATTACATTTAGTAAGGCGATTTGTAGACATTGGGTCATTTACATATTACTCCTCTATGTGTCTTGGCTATTACCTGAAATGTTCATAAGATATTGTGTAGGGTTACCGATATAACTTATATCAAAAGGTTTACTTCTATAATGTGTTTTGTCTAAATTTTTGCAATAAATCTAAGCTTGCTAGCCCAATCCAGAAACCTACACATTAATACAGCTGGGTACTACCTTTACATTTATACTTGCGTGACGTTTATATTAAGATGTTACGAAGTGTGTTCCTTAATAACCCCGGAGCATACATTGATTAGACTCTTAAAGGCATCACTAGGCGGCCTGGTTATAATGCTACATTATTACCTACTTAATACTATTACCTCCGTTACCCAGTATGTATTTCTCTTTAAGTAGGGGCATTAGTTCAGTCAGCCTGGATAATTACTGGTACAAAGGTGTTTTTATTTTCATTGCTATTCTTGTATATATTACATTACAGTACATGCTAACCTAAGTACCTGAGCAATGTAGACATTATGTGGCTTATAATAGTTATGTGTTGTAGGTTAATGTTAACTATAGTGGGATGCTAATGTTTATATGCTCATATTTATTATTAATCTCTTAAGGAAAAACCCAAATCCAGTATCAGTAGTAACCTCCTATTTATAATAGGTACATAATCTTTGTGGAGCATTTATTAAACTTATTATCCATACAATAATCAATTTTGGTCATAATATTAAGTCTCACATATATGCTGCTTAATTATTTCATCTTTGCTCCTACCCCCCCCCCCCCCATCCATTAATATACTCTAGTAAGGTATATTTGGCTTAAGAGTATTTTTTCGCTGTTTCCCTTGCAAAATACCGCAATAACATTCTCCTTTTAATTAAAACTGACTATAATATGTTATGTGATGCATATTGAAATAGATCTAGTTATAGACAGGCCCATCAACTATAATCAAGACATGGCTATTTTGCTGGCATAATGCTTGGATTAGTTTAATGGGAGGACGGAATATAGTATTGTCCATCAAATACTCTTAGTAGGATATTGTACAGTTATGCATATTCACCACTTTTGTAGCAGGCTACTTTATGCCCTCTTACATCTTTGGCTGCCGATGGGTATAGGGCCCATACCCATGCGGCAATAAGTATTTGCATACAATGTATCATAATACCTGCCTTGATATCTTTTATATCAACTCCTTATAACTATTATTCTTTCCTTTATCTTTCTGTTCCTCCCCATATCCTTGCCTCCATATATCCTTTTCAGCAGTGGATATACCCTCCGTAAGGAACTACTCCTCAATACCCAAAGTAAACAAAACTTCCTTTAAAAGAGAACAAATATATTCAATCTTAAATAAAAAAGATTTGTCTACATCTGACTCTGATGTGGCGTACTCTGAATCAGAGGAAAACCCATAAGTAGAGGATACATCAGTATGCTGAAGGTCAGAATTTAGATCAGCTTTTTTACAACAAACACACTTAGCTTTGGTAGATGTGTGTTCTGGCAGTTAAAATCCTATGGTAACATCAGAGGAAGGTTCAGTTTGAGACATAATTGTAAAAAACTAAATTTGAAAATATAAATTAATTTAGAAAATTTATATCTATACTTCTATATTATATATAAAACATAATTTATGTAAGAACTTACCTAATAAATGTATTTATTTTATATTGGCAAGAGTCCATGAGCTAGTGACGTATGGGATATACAATACTACCAGGAGGGGCAAAGTTTCCCAAACCTCAAAATGCCTATAAATACACCCCTCACCACACCCACAATTCAGTACAAATAGCCAAGAAGTGGGGTGACAAAGAAAGGAGTAAAAAGCATCAACAAAGAAATTTGGAGACAATTGTGCTTTAAAAAAAATAAAAAAATCCTAACCACCATAAAAAGGGTGGGCCTCGTGGACTCTTGCCAATATGAAAGAAATTAATTTATCAGGTAAGTTCTTACATAAATTATGTTTTCTTTCATGCAATTGGCAAGAGTCCATGAGCTAGTGACGTATGGGATAGCAATACCCAAGATGTGGAATTCCACACAAGAGTCAGTAGAGAGGGAGGGACAAAATAAAAACAGCCATGTCGCTGAAAAAACATTAATCCACAACTCAAAATATAAGTTTATTTTCAAAAAATAAAAATAAAAACTTAAATCATAAGCAGAAGAATCAAACAAGTATGCAAATTAGACCAAGTTGCTGCTTTGCAAATCTGATCAACTGAAGCTTCATTCTTAAAAGCTCAAGAAGTGGAAACTGATCTAGTAGAATGAGCTGTAATTCTCTGAGGCGGGGCTTTACCCGACTCCAAATAAGCTTGATGAATCAAAAGCTTTAACCATGATGCCAAAGAAACGGCAGAAACCTTCTGACCTTTCCTGGAACCAGAAAAGATAACAAATAGACTAGAAGTCTTCCTGAAATCTTTAGTAGCTTCAACATAATATTTCAGAGCTCTCACCACATCCATAGAATGTAAATATCTCTCCAAAGAATTCTTAGGATTAGGACACAAAGGGAGGACAACAATTTCTCTATTAATATTGTTAGAATTCACAACCTTGGGTAAGAATTTAAATGAAGTCCGCAAAACTGCCTTATCCTGATGAAAAATCAGAAAAGGAGATTCAGAAGAGAGCAGATAATTCAGAAACTCTTCTAGCAGAAGAGATGGCCAAAAGGAACAACACTTTCCAAGAAAGTAGTTTAATGTCCAAAGAATGCATAGGCTCAAATGGAGGAGCCCGTAAAGCCTTCAAAACCAAATTAAGACTCCAAGGAGGAGAGATTGATTTAATGACAGGCTTAATACTAACCAAAGCCTGTACAAAACAGTGAATATCAAAAAGTTTAGCAATTTTTTGTGTGAAATAAAACAGAAAGAGCAGAGATTTGTCCTTTCAAGGAACTTGCAGACAAACCTTTATCCAAACCATCCTGAAGAAACTGTAAAATTATAGGAATTCTAAAAGAATGCCAAGAAAATTTATGAGAAGAATACCATGAAATGTAAGTCTTCCAAACTCTATAATAAATCTTTCTAGCCTGCAACATAGTATTAATCACTGAGTCAGAGAAACCTCTATGACTAAGCACTAAGCGTTCAATTTCCATACCTTCAAATTTAATGATTTGAGATCCTGATGGAAAAACGGACCTTGAGATAGAAGGTCTGGCCTTAATGGAAGTGGCCAAGGTTGGCAACTGGACATTCTAACAAGATCCGCATACCAAAACATGTGAGACCATGTTGGAGCCACCAGCAGCACAAAAGATTGTTCCATGATGATTTTGAAGATCACTCTTGGAAGAAGAACTAGAGGCAGGAAAATATATGCAGGTTGATAACACCAAGGAAGTATCAACGCATCCACTGCTTCCACCTGAGGATCCCTGGACCTGGACAGGTACCTGGGAAGTTTTTTGCTTAGACGAGAAGCCATCAGATCTATTTTTGGAAGCCGCCACGTCTGAACAATTTGAGAAAACATCTGGGTGAAGAGACCATTCTCCCGGATGTAAAGTCTGACGACTGAGATAATCCGCTTCCCAATTTTCTATACCTGGGATATAGACCGCAGAAATTAGACAGGAGCAGGATTCCGCCCAAACAAGTATCCGGGATACTTCTTTCATAGCTTGAGTCCCACCCTGATTGACATATGCCACAGTTGTGATATTGTCTGTCTGAAAACAAATGAACGGTTCTCTCTTCAACAGAGGCCAAAACTGAAGAGCCTTGAGAATTGCTCTGAGTTTCAAAACATTGAGTGGTAATCTCGCCTCTTGAGATTTCCAAACTCCTTGTGCTGTCAGAGATCCCCAAACAGCTCCCCAACCTGAAAGACTTGCATCTGTTGTGAAAACAGCCCAGGTTCAAATGTCTCTTGTCTGTTAGAGACAAAGTCATGGACACTGAATCTGGAAACCTAAAAAGGTTATCCTTGTCTGAGGAATCAAAGAACTTTTTGGTAAATTGATCCTCCAACCATGTCTTTGAAGAAACAACACTAGTTGATTTGTGTGAGATTCTGCAGAACGTAAAGACTCAGCGAGTACTAAGATATCGTCCAAATAAGGAAACACTGCAATACCCCGCTCTCTGAGTAGGGCACAGAGAACCTTTGAAAAGATTCTTGGAGCTGTCGCTAGGCCAAAAGGAAGAGTAACAAATTGGTAATGCTTGTCTAGAAAAGAGAATCTCAGGAACTGATAGTGATCCGGATGAATCGGAATATGAAGATATGCATCCTGTAAGTCTATTGTGCACATATAATGCCCTTGCTGAACAAAAGGCAGAATAGTCCTTATAGTCACCATCTTGAAAGTTAGTACTCTTACATATTGATTCAAAATCTTTAGATCCAGAACTGGTCTGAATAAATTGTCTTTCTTTTGGACAATTAATAGATTTGAATAAAACCCCAGACCCTGTTCCTGAAACGGAACTGGCATGATTACCCCTGATAACTCCAGGTCTGAAACACACTTCAGGAAAGCCTGAGCCTTTACTGGGTTTTCTGGAATGCGTGAGAGAAAAAAATCTTCTCACAGGCAGTCTTACTCTGAATCCTATTCTGTACCCCTGAGAGACAATACTCTGAATCCAATGATTTTGGACCGAATTGATCCAAACATCTTTGAAAAATTTTAATCTGCCCCCTACCAGCTGAGCTGGAATGAGCGCTGCACCTTCATGCGGACTTGGGGACTGGCTTTGATCTCTTAAATGGCTTGGATTTATTCCAATTTGAGGAAGGCTTCCAATTGGAAACAGATTTCTTTGGGGAAGAATTAGATTTCTGTTCCTTATTATGTCGAAAGGAACGAAAACGGTTAGAAGCTTTAGATTTACCCTTAAGTTTTTTATCCTGAGGCAAAAAAACTCCCTTCCCCCCAGTAACAGTTGAAATTATTGAATCCAACTGAGAACCAAATAATTTATTACCTTGGAAAGAAAGAGATAGCAATCTGGACTTAGAAGTCATATCAGCATTCCAAGATTTAAGCCACAAAGCTCTTCTAGCTAAAATAGCCAAAGACATATATCTAACATCAATTTTGATATCATCAAAAATGGCATCACAAATAAAATTATTAGCATGCTGAATGAACTTGTTGCGCTAAAGTTTCCAACCAAAAAGTTGAAGCAGCTGCAACATCAGCCAAAGAAATTGCAGGCCTAAGAAGATGACCCGAATATAAATAAGCCTTCCTTAGGTAAGATTCAAGTTTCCTATCTAAAGGATCTTTAAAAGAAGTACTATCATCCAATTGGTATATAATTTGTCGGAGACGGTGGCCTCCATACAGGGCAACCAAGACCGGTTCTTAAAGATATGGTATTACTGGATCTTCAATGGTAACTGAGGATGTTGTACAGGGTTAGACTCCCAAAGACTAAGTGATTAGGTGACACTTAAGTTAGTGAGACTTTCGAAGACAAAATTCAGGCAAGACTATTTAAGACAGTAATTAGCAACTCATGATGAAGGGAAATCTCTCCTCTCGGAAACAGTGACAAGGTAATAACGAAACAGGCAAGTTGAATGTTAATGAATGTTTAATGGTGGTTAACTATGTTGAATGTTATTTTATTTAGTGTGGTTATTTTTTTTTTAGTAGAGTAATACAGACTTATCGAAAAACACGAAGTGATGGGGGCTTGGATGTTGTCATCGTTGACCCTTCCGCCATCCTTCCACATGTACTTTTTTTTTTATATTGCCAGATGCCTAAGGATTCAGAACTGTTAGATGGTGATTAAAGATGCATACTAGGCTAGGTTAGAATCCCTTGTTTTCGGGGTCACTACAGACCAAAGCCTACTTGGTCACTTCAGAGACAATGGGGTTGGAGGGTTGATTTACATATTGATGAACGATGCATTCTGTGTTTTTTTTTCTTTTGTCGGTCTTTCAATAAAAAATATTTCAACTAAAAGAAGTACTATCTTCCGTAGGAATAGTAGTACGTTTAGCAAGAGTAGAGATAGCCCCATCAACTTTGGGGATCTTTTCCCAAAACTCCAATCTAACTGCTGGCAAAGGATACACATTTTTAAACCTTGAAGAAGGAATAAAAGAAGTATCAGGCCTATTCCATTCATTATAAATCATATCAGAAATCATATCAGAAATAGCATCAGGAACTGGAAAAACCTCTGGAGTAACCATAGGAGGTTTATAAACAGAATTTAAACGTTTACTAGTTATAATATCAAGAGGACTATTTTCCTCCATATCCAATGTAATCAATACTTATTTTAACAAAGAACGAATAAACTCCATTTTAAATAAATAAGAGTATTTGTCAGTGTCAATATCTGAGGCAGGATCTTCTGAATCAGATAGATCCTCATCAAAGAAGGATAAATCAGTATGTTGCTGGTCATTTGAAATTTCATCAACTCTATGAGAAGTTTTAAAAGACCTTTTACGTTTATTAGAAGACAGGCAGATTGGCAGACAAAGCCTTCTGAATAGAATCAGAAATAAATTATTTTAAATTTACAGGCATATCTTGTTCATTAGATGTTGAGGGAACAACAACAGGTAATGAACTACTACTGATGGATACATTTTCTGCAAGTAAAAGTTTATCATGACAACTATTACAAACCACAGCTGAAGGTATAATCTCCACAAGTTTACAACAAATGCACTTAGCTTTGGTAGAACTGTTATCAGGCAGCAGGGATCCAACAGTGAATTCTGAGACAGGATCAGATTGAGACATCTTGCAAATGTAAGAGAAAAAAACAACATAAAGCAAAATGATCAATTTCCTTATATGGCAGTTTCAGGAATGGGAAAAAATGCAAACAGCATAGCCCTCTGACATAGAAAAAGGCAAGAGGCAAATATGAATGGGGTCTTAAATAATGAAAATATTTGGTGCCAAACGCACAACAAACAGAAAAATATTTTTTGGCGCCAAAAACGTCCGAAAACGACACTCTCGCGTCATAGATGACACAACCTTGTGAAGGACTCGGCGTCAACTAAGACGCCGGAAATGACGAATTTGCGTCAACGAACGTAACTTCGCGCCAAAAAAACCTTGCGTCAAGAATGACGCAATAAACTTTGGCATTTTGCGCCCTCGCGAGCCTAATTCTGCCCGCAAATTTAAAAGACAGTCAATTTGAAAAAGACTATACCCCAGGCAAGAAATACATTTTCATAAAAAAGCATTTCCCAGATATGAAACTGACAGTCTGCAAAAAGGAAATATACTGAAAACCTGAATCATGGCAAATATAAGTACAACACATATATTTAGAATTTTATAGAAATACATAAAGTGCCAAACCATAGCTGAGAGTGTCTTAAGTAATGAAAACATACCAAGAGACACCCATCCACATATTAGATAGCCAAACCAGTAATGAAACAGTCATCAGTAGAGGTAATGGAATATGAGAGTATATCGTCGATCTGAAAAGGGAGGTAGGAGATGAATCTCTACAACCGATAACAGAGAACCTATGAAATAGAGCCCCGTGAGGAAAACCATTGCATTCAATAGGTGATACTCCCTTCACATCCCTCTGAAATTCACTGTACTCAGAGGAATCAGGCTTCATAAATGCTGAGAAGCGCACATCAACGTAGAAATCTTAAGCACAAACTTACTTCACCACCTCCATAGGAGGCAAAGTTTGTAAAACTGAATTTTGGGTGTGGTGAGGGTTGTATTTATAGGCATTTTGAGGTTTGGGAAACTTTGCCCCTCCTGGTAGGATTGTATATCCCATACATCACTAGCTCAAGGACTCTTGCCAATTACATGAAAGAAATATATATATAACAGGTTTGAGAGAATGGGAAACAGAGCGAATATTTATATATATATAAAAAAAGAAAACTGATTCATAAAATAATGCTGCATGACAGCTCTCTTAGCGTTTTCCAAGAGCACTGAATGAGCTGGGGGCGGAGCTTATAACAGCAAATTTTGGCGACAAAAAAATGGTGCGAAATGATGACGTCATAAATAGTATCACACGTGCGTTTGCTCTTGTTGCAAGGCCAAAAACCCCCCAAAAAACAGGTAAGAATTTAGTTTGTATATACAAAAAAATTAAATGTACCTAAATATCATATACAGTGGATATAAAAAGTCTATACACCCCTGTTAAAATGTCAGTTTTCTGTGATGTAAAAAAATGAGACAAAGATAAATAATTTCAGAACTTTCCACCTTTAATGTGACCTATAAACTGTACAACTCAATTGAAAAACAAACTGAAATCTTTTAGGTAAAGGGAAATAAAAATAAAAAACTAAAATAATATGGTTGCATAAATGTGAACACCCTTAAACTAATACTTTATTGAAGCACCTTTTGATTTTATTACAGCACTCAGTCTTTTTGGGTATGAGTTTTTCAGCATGGCACATCTTGACTTGGCAAGATTTGCCCACTCTTCTTTGCAAAAACACTCTAAATCTGTCAGAATGCGAGGGCATCTCCTGTGCACAGCCCTCTTCAGATCACCCCACAGATTTTGAATTGGATTCAGGTCAGGGCTCTGGCTGTGCCATCCCAAAACTTTAATCTTCTTCTGGTGAAGCCATTCCTTTGTTGATTTGGATGTATGCTTTGGGTCGTTGTCATGCTGAAAGATGAAGTTCCTCTTCATGTTCAGCTTTCTAGCAGAAGCCTGAAGGTTTTGTGCCAATATTGTCTGGTATTTGGAACTGTTCCTTATTCCCTCTACCTTGACTAAGGCCCCAGTTCCAGCTGAAGAAAAACAGCCCCAAAGCATGATGCTGACACCACCATGCTTCACTGTGGGTATGGTGTTCTTTTGGTGATATGCAGTGTTGTTTTTGCGCCAAACATATCTTTTGGAATTATGGCCAAAAAGTTCAACTTTGGTTTCATGAGACCAGAACACCTTTTGCAACATGCTTTTGGAAGACTTCAGATGTGTTTTTGCAAAATTTAATGGGGTTTGGATGTTTTGTTTTGTAAGAAAAGGCTTTCGTCTTGCCACTCTACCCCATAGCCCAGACATAGGAAGAATACGGGTGATTGTTGTCACATGTACCACACAGCCAGTACTTGCCAGATATTCCTGCAGCTCCTTTAATGTTGCTGTAGGCCTCTTGGCAGCCTCCCAGACCAGTTTTCTTCTTGTCTTTTCATCAATTTTGGAGGGACATCCAGTTCTTGGTAATGCCACTGTTGCACCATATTTTCTTCACTTGATGATGACTGTCTTCACTGTGTTCCATGGCATATCTAATGCCTTGGAAATTCTTTTGTACCCTTCTCCTGACTGATACCTTTTAACAATGAGATCCCTCTGATGCTTTGTAAGCTCTCTGCGGACCATGGATTTTGCTGTAGGACGCGACTAACAAAATGTCAGGAAAGACCTACTAGAACAGCTGAACTTTATTTTTGGTTAATCAGAGGCACTTTAAATGATGACAGGTGTGTACTGACTCTATTACTGTTACTATTTAACATGGTTTTGAATGTGATTGCTTTATTTTGAACACAGCTACATCCCCAGTTATAAAAGGGTGTTCACACTTATGCAACCATATTATTTTAGTTTTTTATTTTTATTTCCCTTTACCTAAAAGATTTCAGTTTGTTTTTCAATTGAGTTGTACAGTTTATAGGTCACATTAAAGGTGGAAAAAGTTCTGAAATGATTTTTACATCACAGAAACCTGACATTTTAACAGGGATGTGCAGACTTTTTATATCCACTGTATCATACTGCATAAAAATGTGATTATCAACATTCCATGAGACTAACAGAATACGTAGCATCCTAATTTATAAATAAATTACTAGCTCCAAAAAAACCCTGTGTCTTTCACAGACTCTACCAACATTGAAAAAAATGTAGCCACCAAAATAAAGTCGCTAAAAAAGAGCACTGAATTACTGACTCAAGGCATGTATACAAACAATATATAACAACCTTACTTAAAGTGCCCAATCCATAGCTGAGTCTTATATAATAAAAGTATATACTTACCGTGTAAGACACCCATCCACATATAACAGACAGCCAAACCAGTACTGAAACATATCAGCAGAGGTAATGGTACAAGAGTATATTGTCGATCTATAAAGGGAGGCAGCAGATGAATCCCTGCAACCAGAGAGCCTTATGAAAAGCTTTCTCTAAGCGAAAACATAGTATCATCAGGCAATACTCCCTTCACATCCCTTAGACAAACACTGCTTCAATATGCTTAGGAGCGCCTTTCACTGAAGAAATCAAGCACATTATGTTTCACCACCTCATAAGGAAGCAAAGTTTTTAAAACTGAGGTATGAGTGAGGTGGGAGGTGTATTTATAGGCATTTGAGGTTTGGGAAACTTTGCCCCCTACTGGTAGGAATGTATATCCCATCAGTAACTAGCTTGTGGACTCTCGCCACCTATATGAAAAATCATATTTGGTACGAAGTACAGCCTAGCTATCCTTGTGAATGATTAAAAATGGAGAATCACAAGACAATTCAGAAACTCTCCTTGCATTAGAGATTGTTAAAATAAAAAGTTCTTTCTTAGATGAATGGAAGCATTGGATCAACGGAAGAACCTTGTAATACGGAAAAAACTAGATTCAAATTCCAGGGTGGAGAAATAGGTTTTACAACTGGCCTAGTTTGGACAAAAGTCTGAACATCAGGAAGTTTAGCTACCTTCCTATGAAAAAGAAGAGATAAAGCATATATTTGACCCTTTAGAAAACTAGCTTGTCAAGTCCATCCTGTAAAAATTGAAGGATTCTAGGAATGCTAAAGGAATACCAATAAAATAATTTTGGAAGCGCAACACTCAAAATAGGCCTTACAATTTTTGTGATAAATCTTTTGAGTTACAGGGTTTATAGCTTGTATCAGAGTTTCAATAACCGAATCTGAGAAACTTCTGTCTCAAAACTAGGAATTCAACATCCACAACGTTAAATTTAGAGATTTAAGATCCTGATGGAAAAGAGGATTTTCTGACAATAGATCTTGTCTTAGAGGAAGAATCCATGGAAGAGATGAGGACGTCTGCAATAGATCCGCATACCATGTCCTGCAGGGCCCGGCTGGAGCAAGTAAGACAAGTGCCTGTGACGCCTGAGGGTAGGTATGCCTGAAATCCTGTTAGGAATACCCTGTTATATGCAAAGCATTTCCCTATGTCCCTGTATCATTCAGTTGCTGTGAAGAGTATTTTCTGTCTTCTTTGTAAATGATATTCCCCAGGGACTCCCACCTCCCTTCTCTCTCTAATTTGTTCTTGGCCTCGTAGGAGATGGTTGAGAATAGAGGTTGTTCCAGCTACTTGCTTACGGATTACAAATTGGAAGCTCAAACCTGTGAGACCCAGTCGCTGGGGAGAGGTGATCTGTAAACTTTCTGCCCCCTCTTTTTTTTTTTATAATTTGGAGAGGATAAAGGATAAACAAGCTCAGAAAAATGAATTTAGAGAACTTAATATCATTTTGTAGTCATGTTAGGGACAAAGAAGTCCCAAAATAGAAGATTGGTAAGCTAATTAAAGGGACATTAAACACTAAATACATTTATGCACCTCCCTCTAATCATATGTGCTGCCATTATGGAACCTAGGTTACACTGCAGGTATCTGAAGGAGAACACACTTTACACCAAACAACAACGGAAAACTGTACAAGTTGAAACAGAAGCTGCTGTTCAGAGAAACCAAGCAAAAGTAATTTGTTGAGAGAATGGATGAATTTGAGATTCCTGATTGCTTAAACATATCTGAAGGTCTTTAGACTGGGAATCTCAATTCTAAATCCAGCATAAAAACAAAACCTTGCTTGATGGAAACACAAACATGCTGGGCATATTAATGTACCAATTCTAGAGGCCAGCGAGACTCAAGATGTTATATTTCTACAGGAGCATGGAGAATACTACAGAAATGGTTGCAATTCCGCAAATAGGAAAATAGAAGGTATCTTTGGTAAGTCAAAGTATGGAATCATCTGAATGGAAAGAACTCAATAAGGATCTTTCAAAAGTTGTTTTTTGTTTGGATGAAGAAATTTTATGACAAAAAAATAATAAATGACAAATGAAACATCCTTTCTTTTCATCAAATCCATAAAGATGGAAGACTATTTACACAGGGGGGGCTGATAAACCCTAGAGGCAAGGTATTAAATGTATTTAAAGAAGTCCAAGTGTTTCTCTAACACAACTGTTCAGGAGACATTTCCTCACAAGATACTCACAATAATTCCCATGAGAAAGCAGAAAACACAAACCCCACCATGTTGGTGAAAAGTGAGATGAGAGGAATTGGGGGAGAATACACAAAAAATAGAGGATCACCGAATGAGCAATGCCATGTTGTTCTAAAAAGTGTGGGAAAAAGACCTTCACACAAGTGAAACATGTTGAACTCTGGTAACATCTTAAATAGTAAGCAGACTGACAACTTCTTGGCATCCCAAAAACTATATAACTACAGGTCAGAAATTCTGTGATTCCTCCAATCTAGAGCGGCCAATAAATTCAATGTATTGATATATGTATTAAAAGGTAAGATCATTATTCCATGTTTTTATTATATAAGGAAGGGAAATATACTTATCTTCTTAAGAAGATGCTCTACACCAGTGTTTCTCAACTGCGGTCCTCAAGTACCAGGTTTTCATTATAGCTGAACAAGAGCACAGGTGAAATAATAAACTGGTGGTGAGAGCAGGTTAGTAGCCTTGTGGTGTTACTGCTCAGCTGATTATTTCACCTGTGCTTTAGTTCAGCTATAATAATGAAAACCTGGACTGTTAGGGGTACTTGAGGACCGTGGTTGAGAAACACTGCTCTACACAATCTTCATATTACCAGTCCCAATTATTCTCCTAATCGCTTATCTAGAAGTTTTAAGATTGCACCGCTCTTTTCACTCTAGCATGCCGTCAGATGTCTACTTTAAGCTGGCTAAAGGTTTACATTACATATAACAACATGCAACACTTACATTAGAAGAGCCACTGGCTGGCAGTCCAAGAGTAATGTTTGGTAAAGAGGGTGATGTGTATAGAGGAAGCTGAGTCACAGAGCCTTCCCTGTTCACCAGTCTGTGAGTTAGTAAGGCCTGAAAAACAAATGAAAAATGAGAGCTTTAAGTAAACGGCTATAATGGCACAAAGTGAAACCTGAAAAATAAATCCGCAATGCACAATTAGCTCTTATGACATAGTTATATTATGTTACAAGTGTGTGTGTGTGTGTGCATATATAAAACACTCATCTCATATTTTAAGTATACCCTTAGCTTATATTTATCTTTTGTAATTTGTTCTATGTCGTCATGACACATAGGGCTCGATTTATCAAGCCGTTTGCCCAATTACGACTGCAGATTCTCACAAGAGAACCTGCAGTCAGTATTTATCAAGTCAGTGTTTATCAAGCAGCGGTCATCAAACAGCTGCTTCCTATCCTCTTCTCCACCTCTTGGGTGGAGATTGACAGCTCCTGCCCATGCGTGATTTGCTTTGTGTGGGCAGGGGGCGGTGTTGCACAAGAGCGCAAAATAGTGCTCCTGTGCAATGCTGAATTCAGCCAACGGATTTCTGCCTGCCAGAGGAGATCTGTGGCGGACAGGGGGTGCATATGTACGCCCCTGTTTGCTGTCACTTGATAAATCTTGCCCATAGCAGCATTCTTCAACTTTCCATATTACTTTTGCCATTGCATATCTACAAAAATAGGGCTCAAATTACATACTAGGGCTAGCACATCTTAAGTTTACTTCCTCCTCCACTGACACACATGTATTTCGACTTGTACTAATCCAACCAAGAAGCCTATTTTTGGAACCAGATCTGAAGATCACATACTTATTATTCCTTGTGCTTCCTCTTGAGTTTGCAGGCCTCTAGTGTTATACAGTATGTGCTGCTATCTGTTCTGAAACAGATTCAACATCTGATTAGGCTGTCCTGGCACTGCTCTGATTACAGGTATATCAACTTTTTAAGATATGCTAACGTACTGCTGTAGCAAAGTGTTATATGGAAGCCTGACATTGACATTGCTAAATTTACTGTAGTGACTGCTCTGTATTTCATGTACCTCTGCCTACACTGATATCTGAATGGCTTACATAATCTTCTACTTGTCTTATGTTACATAAATCTATGTGTTTAATGCCTTTGCAGAGGGGCTAATGCTAAAATTAAATGCTGTAAAAAAATTAGCATATACAACTTTTAGACTATAATGTCCCTAAAGGTTACAATATATCATAACCATTACTAGCAATGCTCTAAAATAAAAAAAATATAATTTATGATTACCTGATAAATTTCTTTCTTTCCGGATATGGAGAGTCCACAATGTCATTCGATTACTAGTGGGAATATCACTCCTGGCCAGCAGGAGGAGGCAAAGCTGTTAAGTGTCACCCCCCTACCCATAATCCCTAGTCATTTGACCAAAGGGAAATGGAAAAGGAACAACACAAAGGTGTAGAGGTGCCTGAGGTTTAGTCAAAAATAACCATCTTAATAAAGAGTGGGGTTGTGGACTCTCCATATCCAGAAAGAAAGAAATGTATCAGGTAAGCATAAATTTTGTTTTCTTTCCTAAGATATGGAGAGTTCACAACATCATTCAATTACTAGTGGGAACCAATACCCAAGCTAGAGGACACAGAATGAACAGGGAGGGAGAACAAGACAGGCAGACCTAAACAGAAGGTACCAACGCTTGAAGAATCTTTCTTCCAAAAGAGAGGCCTCAGTTGAGGAAAAAAGGAAATTTATGCTTACCTGATAAATTTATTTCTTTTACGATATGACGAGTCCACGGATTTCATCCTTACTTATGGGATATCGCCTCCTGGTCAGCAGGAGGAGGAAAAGAGCACCAAAGCAGAGCTGTATATATAGCTCCTCCCTTCCCTCCCACTCCAGTCATTCGACCGAAGTTAAGAAGAGAAAGGAAAAGCCAAGGTGCAGAGGTGACTGAAGTTTAACAAAAATAAATAAATACATACCTGTCTTAGAAATGACAGGGTGGGCCGTGGACTCGTCATATCGTAAAAGAAATAAATTTATCAGGTAAGCATACATTTCCTTTTCTTTTACAAGATATGACGAGTCCACGGATTTCATCCTTACTTATGGGATACAATACCAAAGCTATAGGACACGGATGAAAGGGAGGGACAAGACAGGAACCTAAACGGAAGGCACCACTGCTTGAGGAACCTTTCTCCCAAAAATAGCCTCGGACGAGGCAAAAGTGTCAAATTTGTAAAAAGTGTAAAGAGACGACCAAGTTGCAGCCTTGCAAATCTGTTCAACAGAAGCATCAATTTTGAATGCCCATGAGGAAGCCACAGCCCTAGTAGAATGAGCCGTAATTCTTTCAGGAGGCTGCTGTCCAGCAGTCTCATATGCAAAACAGATGATACTCTTCAGCCAAAAAGAAAGAGAGGTAGCCGTAGCTTTTTGACCCCTACGTTTTCCAGAGAAAACAACAAATAATGAAGAAGATTGACGAAAATCTTTAGTCGCCTGCAAGTAAAACTTCAGGGCACAGACCACATCCAAGTTATGTAACAGACGCTCCTTCTTAGAAGGATTAGGACACAATGAAGGAACAATAATTTCCCGATTAATATTTTTGTTGGAAACAACCTTAGGAAGAAAACCAGGTTTGGTACGTAACACTACCTTATCGGCATGAAAAATAAGGTAAGGAGAATCACATTGTAATGCTGAAAGCTCAGAAACTCTGCGAGCAGAAGAAATAGCAACCAAAAACAAAAATTTTGAAGATAATAACTTAATATCTATGGAATGCATAGGTTCAAACAGAACCCCTTGAAGAGCCTTAAGAACTAAATTCAAACTCCAAGGAGGAGCAATAGGTCTAAACACAGGCCTGATTCTAGTCAGAGCCTGACAAAAAGATTGAACATCCGGAATATCTGCCAGACGTTTGTGTAGCAAAATAGATAAAGCAGAAATCTGTCCCTTTAAGGAACTTGTTGATAACCCTTTCTCCAATCCTTCTTGGAGAAAAGATAAAATTCTAGGAATCCTAATCTTTCTCCATGAGTAGCCCTTGGATTCGCACCAATAAAGATATTTACGCCATATCTTATGGTAAATCTTTCTAGTAACAGGCTTACGTGCCTGGATCAAGGTATCAATGACCGAATCAGAGAACCCTTGCTTAGATAAAATCAAGCGTTCAATCTCCAAGCAGTCAGCTGCAGAGAAACTAGATTTGGATGATGGAAGGGTCCCTGAATGAGAAGATCCTGCCTCAATGGAAACTTCCACTGCGGCAGAGAGGACATGTCCACGAGATCGGCATACCAAGTCCTGCGAGGCCACGCAGGATCGATGAGAATCACCGAAGCCCTCTCCTGTTTGATCCGTGCAATCACCCGGGGAAGGAGAGCAAACGGTGGAAACACATAAGCTAGGTTGAACGACCAAGGCACTGCCAAGGCATCTTTCAGTTCGGCCTGAGGATCCCTGGACATGGATCCGTATCTCGGGAGCTTGGCATTCTGACGAGATGTCATTAGATCCAGTTCCGGGCTGCCCCACCTGAGAAACAGGGTGGCAAAGATCTCCGGATGGAGTTCCCGGTTGTCCACTCCTGGGATGTAGATTGCTGACAGATAACAAGAGTGAGCCTCCGCCAACCGAATTATCTTGGATACTTCTGTCATCGCTAAGGAACTCCCTGATGATTGATGTAAGCCACAGTCGTGATGTTGTCTGACTGAAATTGGATGAATTTGGCCGAAACCAAGTGAGGCCAAGCCTGAAGAGCATTGAATATTGCTCTCAACTCCAGAAAATTGAGTGGAAGTAGAGACTCCGACCGAGTCCACACACCCTGAGCCTTCAGGGAATTCCAGACTGCACCCCATCCTAGTGGACTGGCGTTCGTTGTCACTATCACCCATGAGGGTCTGCGGAAGCACGTCCCTTGGGACAGATGATACACCAAAGAAGAGAGTCTCTTGTCTCCTGATCCAGATCTATCTGAGCATGCTCAGTTGTAGAGATCTGAGATGAAAACGAGCAAACTGAATGATGTCCATTGCCGCCACCATCAATCCAATTAACTCCATGCACTGAGCCACTGATGGCCGAGGATTGGACTGAAGGGATCGGCATTTATTCAGAATCTTTAACTTTCTGACTTCCGTCAAGAAGATTTTCATGGATATAGAATCTAGAAGAGTTCCCAGGAAAGGAACCCTTGTCTGTGGAATTAGTGAACTCTTTTCTAAATTCACCTTCCACCCGTAAGTCCTTAGAAAGGAAAGAACAATGTCGGTATGAGACTTTGTCAGCTGATAAGACGACGCCTGGATCAGAATATCGTCCAGATAAGGTGCCACTGCAATGCCCCGCGGCCTGAGAACCGCCAGCAGAGACCCTAGAACCTTCGTGAAGATCCTGGGTGCCGTAGCCAGCCCGAAGGGAAGGGCCACAAACTGAAAATGTTTGTCCAGAAAGGCAAACCTCAGGAACTGGTGATGATCTCTGTGGATAGGAATATGAAGATATGCATCCTTTAAGTCCACGGTAGTCATATATTGACCCTCCTGGATCAATGGAAGAATTGTCCGAATAGTCTCCATCTTGAAGGATGGAACTCTGAGAAACTTGTTTAGACTTTTGAGGTCTAAAATGGGTCGGAATGTTCCCTCTTTTTTAGGAACCCCAAAAAGATTTGAGTAAAACCCCTGTCCCTGCTCCTGTATTGGAATGAGACTAATTACTCCCATAGTGGAGAGATCTTTTACACAACGTAAGAATGCCTCTCCTTTTATCTGGTCTACAGACAATCGTGAAAGAAGAAACCTTCCCCTTGGGAAGGAATTTTTGAACTCCAACTGATACCCTTGAGACACAATTTCTAGTGTCCAGGGATCCTGAACGTCTCTTATCCAAGCCTGGGCAAAGAGAGAGAATCTGCCCCCTACTAGATCCGGTCCCGGATCGGGGGCCGCCCCTTCATGCTGTTTTGGGAGCAGCAGCAGACTTTTTGGGTTGTTTACCCTTGTTCCAAGCCTGGTTAGGTCTCCAAATGGACTTGGCTTGTGCAAAATTCCCTTCCTGTTTAGTGGAAGAGGGGACTCCCTTGAAATTTCGAAAGGAACGAAAATTACTCTGTCCACCCCTTTGCTTAGATGTCTTATCCTGAGGTAGGATATGACCCTTACCTCCCGTAATGTCAGAAATGATCTCTTTCAAGTTAGGCCCGAACAGTGTCTTTCCTTTGAAAGGAATAGCCAAAAGCTTGGATTTTGAGGACACATCCGCAGACCAAGATTTTAACCATAAGGCTCTGCGCGCTAAAATGGAAAATCCTGAATTCTTAGCCGCCAATTTGGCGATCTGAAAGGCAGCATCTGTAACAAAATAATTAGCCAGCTTAAGGGCCTTAATTCTATCCATTATTTCCTCTAAAGGAGTCTCAGTCTTAAGAAACTCTTCTAAGGCGTCAAACCAAAAGGCAGCAGCAGTTGTGACTGACACAATGCAGGCCGTCTGTTGTAAGAGAAAACCTTGATGAACAAAAAGCTTCCTTAGAAGACCCTCCAACTTTTTATCCATAGGGTCTTTAAAAGCACAACTGTCCTCAATTGGGATAGCCGTACGCTTAGCTAGGGTAGAAATAGCTCCCTCCACCTTAGGGATCGTTTGCCAAGATTCCAGAACGGTGTCAGCTATAGGGTACTTTTTCTTAAAAATAGGGGACGGTGAGAACGGGATACCCGGTCATTCCCATTCCCGAGTAACAATTTCCGAAATTCTCTTAGGAACCGGAAAGACATCAGAATAAGAAGGAACTTCTAAGTATTTGTCCATCTTACACAATTTCTCTGGCGGTACCACGATAGAGTCACAGTCGTCCAGAGTCATCAAAAGCTCCCGCAGCAACAGACGGAGGTGTTCAAGTTTAAATCTGAAAGACATGACATCCAAATCTGTCTGGGGCAAAGCACTCACTGAGTCAGATAGTTCTCCCTCGGACAGGTTCTCCCTACCCCCCCAACTCAGAGCCATGGGAGGGTACATCGGAGATAGCCATCAAGGCATCAGAAGTCGCAGGGGCCACATGGGCTTCTGCCCTGCTACGCTTGCCTTGTAACACTGGCAACTTAGATAACACTTCTGTAAGGGTGGATGACATAACTGCAGCCATGTCCTGCAGAGTGAATAAAGTGGACGCCGTCGAAGAACATGGCGTCGTTTAGGCGGGTGTTAGAGGTTGTGACGCTTGGGGAGAAAGTTGCGGCATACCCCGAGTCTCATCAGTCTGAGAAACATCTTTAGATAATTTTGTATTAAAAAACATCTGGTCTTTAAACTGTAAAGCCCTCTCAGTACATGAGGGACAAATAAGTAATAGGGGGTTCCACAGTGGCATCTAAACACATAGAGCACGTTACTTCCAGTAGATCAGCCATGACAAGGCAAAAATTGGTCGTGGTATTCAATTAAAAAATAACGTTTGAAAAATAATTTTGCAAACGAGTGTACTGTGTCTTTAAATTTAAACTCCTAGAATTTTATGGTCTATAAACCAACTTATGCAATACTAGCAATCACTATAGGGACTTTCCTCTCCTTATAAAAGTACACTCTAACTTTCTTTTGCCTTTAATACTTATGACAAAATGAAACCAAAAACAAAAACTGCACTCCGCTGTGGTGCCTACCTGCCTCCATGAGCCAACCAAGGATACTCTTTGACTGCATGCCTAAGACCACTTGTAAACTGTTGAAACACAACAAGCGGACCTAGGAACACCAGAGCCTCGTTAAACATTGTCGGGACCTGGATACCAACTGCGCAATGAAGTGCGTGACGGTAAGCCCCGCCCTTCGTGGGCGGTAGTCTAACTCCCAACAAGGGGAACCACATGGCCTGCACCTGTCGTAGTATAAAAACGACTCAGGCAGTGACACGGTAGTCAAAAAAAATGACCCCCTTGTCTAAACTTGTTACGGTATAAACACCCAAATAAGCCACAACTGACCCCAGCGTCCACAACACAACAATGTCCGCAATGTGACCGGGCGAGTTAACAGCCCGCACGTCGCACAGCTGAATTCACACATAATACAGGGGTGAAAAAACGTTCATGCACACCATCACACTTGCAGGTCGATTACCCCTTCCTGTTGCAGCAAAGTATGGCCAGTCTGTTCTGAGCAATAAAAAAGCAATAAAAGACTGCACATACCTCAATGCTGGTGCAGTCTGCACTGGTCCCACACGAATAAGAGGTCCTTCTTTCATCTCCTCTTGCAACTCTGTGGGGACAAATAGGGCCTTAGATAATAACCGCTAAGACCATCAGTAGGGCAGCAACAGAATGGGAGACATAGAACACAGCATCCCCTCCTCAATTCCCATTGTTGAAAAGCTTGTAGCTTTGCCCCTGAGAAAAATAGTACTCACTGGTACCATTGTAAAATAATAAACTCTTGATTGAAGAATCGAAATTAACACCTCACTTTACCTCTCTCCTATTACTAACAAAGGCAAAGAGAATGACTGGGGTGGGAGGGAAGGGAGGAGCTATATATACAGCTCTGATGTGGTGCTCTTTGCCTCCTCCTGCTGACCAGGAGGCAAAATCCCATAAGTAAGGATGAAATCTGTGGACTCGTCATATCTTGTAAAAGAAAGTATCAAATTTGGAAAAAGTATGCAGAGAGGACCAAGTTGCAGCCTTGCAAATCTGTTCCACAGAAGCTTAATTTTTGAAAGCCCAAGAAGAGGAGACAACCCTAGTGGAATGAGCTGTAATTCTCTCAGGAGGTTGCTGTCCAGCAGCCTCATAAGCAAAACGAATCATGCTTCTCAACCAGAGGGAAAGAGAACTAGAAGTAGCCTTCTGACCCTTACGATTTCCTGACAAACAAACAAACAGGGCAGAAGACTGGCGAAAATCCTTAGTCGCCTGTAGGTAGAATTTTAGAGCACGCATAACATCCAAGTTGTGCAACAGATGTTCTTTATGAGAAGAAGGATTGGGACAGAGAGAAGGAACAACAATTTCCTGATTAATATTTATATTCAAAACCACTTTAGGAAGAAACCCCCAATTTAGTACGAAGAACCGCCTTATCCTCATGAAAGATAAGGTAAGGCGAATCACACTGCAAAGCCGAGAGTTTTGAAACTCTCTGAGCAGAAAAGATAGCAATAAGAAACAAAACCTTCCAAGATAGCAACTTAATATCTATTGAATGCATTGGCTGAAACGGAGTCTGCTGCAAAACTTTAAGAACAAGATTAAAGCTCCAAGGAGGAGCAACAGGTTTAAACACAGGCCTGATTCTGACCAGGGCCTGACAAAAAGACTGAACATCTGGCACATCCGCAAGACGCTTGTGTAACAAAATAGATAATGCAGAAATCTGACCTTTCAGCGAACTGACCGACAACCCTTTCTCCAGACCTTCCTGGAGAAAAGACAAAATTCTAGGAATCCTGACCCTACTCCAAGAGTAGCCCTTAGTTTCACACCAATAAAGGTATTTACGCCAAAACTTATGGTAAATTTTTCGAGTAACAGGCTTGCGAGCCTGGATCATGGTCTCCATGAACGACTCAGAAAATCCACGCTTAGACAGAACTAAGCGTTCAATCTCCAAGCAAACCCAGAGTTAGAAGGTCCTTCCTCAGAGGAAACCTGCAAGGTGGCCGAGATGACATCTTCACTAGGTCTGCATGCCAGATCCTGCGAGGCCATGCAGGAGCTATTAGAATTACCAATGCTCTCTCTTGTTTGATACGAGCAATAACTCGTGGAAGGAGCGCAAACGGAGGAAACAGGTATGCTAGACCGAAATCCCAAGGAACTGCCAGAGTATCTATCAGAGCGGCCTGAGGATCTCTTGACCTTGAACCGTACCTTGGAAGCTTGGCATTCTGCTGAGACTCCATCAGATACAACTCCGGCAGCCCCCATTTGAGGGTTAACCTGGAGAACACCTCCGGATGGAGAGCCCACTCCCGAGATGAAATGTCTGCTCAGGAAATTCGCTTCCCAGTTGTCCACTCCAGGAATGTGGATGGCAGATAGACAACAATTGTGAGCTTCCTCCCACTGCATAATCCGTGCCACCTCCTTCATGGCTAAGGAACTCCAAGTTCCTCCCTGGTCGTTGATGCCAACACCAAACTTCACCTCCTCCATTGACAAAGGCAAAGAGAATGACTGGGGATTATGGGTAGGGGAGTGACACTGAATGATGTTGTGGACTCTCCATTATCTTAGGAAATATATATATTTTTTTACCTGCATTAGCAATATTACAATGTATTTATACATTTCTAAATTTAATGCATTCAGAATAGCTCTAATGTGTTGCATGTAAATTATATACCTTTAACAAGCTTACAATTGCTCCAATCTTTTCTACATACTTATCTCAGTTTTAGCATTGAACTAATATGAATAAGAACAGGCTTATTAACATTCCAGGCACTTAATCCTAAACAGTTAGCCCTATAATAACTCTGGTCTATTATATGTAATAAAGCAGAAATGCAGAATATGTGTGGGGGATATGTTACACATTACAATTACTATTTGTTCTGGCACTTTTCTTGTTAAAAGTAACTCTTCTTTTAACAAGAAACATGTCTATTACAGGCAAGGATACCGGCATTGCTCTGATGTTTAGTTCCTATTGTTCCAGTATGCAATACATAGTTATATATATATACATACAAACAGAGCTACAATTCTCATTGTACCGCACAATTAAAAATGCAAATACTGAGGGCTACAAGGGCACAGACCTGTGTAACATAAGACCTCTAGACCGCATCCATTCCCATGAGTGTTTTTCTCAATGACAATTTTAAAGCATGTCTGCAAGTGCATTATGTAGTAGTGTTTTAACCTGTTTGACCCAAGTGTCGAGAACATGTTCAAAACAAAAAGGCTATATCAGTCTTACTTACAGTACTGCTTGATCTTCTACAATTTGACTTGTGATCACAACATTCAATTTAAACTAGATACAAAAGTGGTTAATAACCTGCTCACTGTCAAAACAAAAGGGCAATGTTATAGACCCATCCATCCATGTATCCACACACATATAATATATATATTTTAAATTACCCTACGTTTGAGCACATACTTTCAAAAAAGTTTCCTAGACCTCTTTGCTCAGTATAATAATTCCGACAATCTGTAGTTTGCATCATCCATCTCTATCCACAACTTCCGTGTCTGTTTTTGCGGGCGGTACTACTTTATCAACAATGAAAAAACATAATTTATGCTTACCTGATAAATTTATTTCCAGATATGGTGAGCCCACTGAATCAATTACTAGTGAGAATATCATTCCTGGCCAGCAGGAGGCAGCAAAGAGCACTACAGCAAAGCTGCTATATGTGTCACGTCACTTCCCTTACCCATAATCCCCAGTCATTCGGCCGAAGGAAAAATGGAAAAAGAAGATAACACAAAAAGTGAAGAAGTGCCTGAGGTTTTAGAAAAAATAAAGGGTGGGCCGTGGACTCACCATATCTGGAAATAAATACATTTATCAGGTAAGCATAAATTATGTTTTCTTTCCTAAGCTATGGTGAGTCCACGGAATCATCAATTACTAGTGGGAATCAATACCCAAGCTAGAGGACACAGATGATAAGAGAGGGACAAGACAGGTAGACCTAAACAAAAGGAACCACTGCCTGAAGAACCCTTCTCCCAAAAGAAGCCTCAGCTGAGGCAAAAGTATCAAATTTATAAAACTTTGAAAAAGTATGCAGGAGGACTAAGTTGCAGACTTGCAAATCTGTTCCACAGAAGCTTCATTTTTAAATGCCCAGGAAGAAGAAACAGCCCTCGTGGAATGAGCAGTGATTCTCTCAGGAGGTTGCTGTCCAGCAGTCTCATAGGCCAAACAAATAATACTCCTTAGCCAAAGAGAAATAGAAGTAGCCGTAGCTTTCTGACCCTTGCGCTTCCCAGAAAAACAAACAAAGCAGAAGACTGATGAAAGTCCTTAGTCGCCTGAAGATAAAACTTCAATGCACGCACAACATCTAGGTTGTGCAAAAAAAACGCACCTTAGGAGAAGGATTAGGACACAAAGATGGAACCACGATCTCCTGATTATTATTGTTTGAAACAACCTTAGGTAAGAAACCTAATTTAGTACGTAGAACCACCTTATCAGAATGAAAAATAAGATAAGGAGAATCAAACTGCAGAGCCGAGAGTTCTGAAACTCTCCGAGCAGAAGAAATAGCAACAAGAAACAAAACTTTCCAAGATAACATCTTAAAATCTAAGGAATGCATAGGTTCAAACTGAGCCCGCTGTAAAACTCTAAGAACAAGGTTAAGACTCCAGGGAGGAGTAACAGGCTTAAACACAGGCCTGATCCTAACCAAGGTCTGACAAAAAGATTGCACATCTGTCGCATCCGCCAAATGCTTATGCAACAAAATAGACAACGCAGAAATCTGACTCTTCAGAGTACTAGCTGACCAATCCTTCTCCAGACCCTCCTGGAGAAAAGACAAAATCCTAGGAATCCTGACTCTACTAAAAGAGTAGTCTCTGGATTAACACCAATACAGATATTTACACCATATCATATAGTAAATCTTTCTTGTCACAGGCTTATGAGCCTGAATCTTGGTCTCAATGACTGACTCTGAAAACCCACGCTTAGATAAAATTAAGCGTTCAATCTCCAAGCAGTCAGCTTCAGAGAAAATGAGATTTGGATGAAGAAAGGGACCCTGAAGTAGAAGGTCCTTCCTCAGAGAGAGTCTCCATGGAGGTAGAGACGACATTTCCACTAGATCTGCATACTAGATCCTGCGAGGCCATGCCAGTGCTATGAGAATCATAGACGCCCTCTCCTGCTTGATCCGAACAATGACTCTTGGCAGGAGAGCGAATGGAGGAAATATGTATGCTAGACTGAAATTCCAAGGGACCGCCAGAGCATCTATCAAGAAAGCCTGTGGATCCCTTGACCTTGAGCCGTACCTCAGAAGCTTGGCATTCTGTCAAGAAACCATGAGATCCAGTTGTGGCTGCCCCCAATTGAGGATTAAACTGGAAAATACTTCCGGATAGAATTCCCACTCCCCCGGATGAAAAGTCTGTTGGTTTAGAAAATCCGCCTCCCAATTGTCCACTCCTGGGATGTGGATCGCAGAAAGGCAACAGTTGTGAGACTCCGCCCACTGGATTATCCGGGCCACCTCTTTCATGGCCAAGGAACTCCGAGTCCCCCCCCCCTGGTGGTTGATGTACGCCACCGATAGTATGTTGTCCGACTAGAACCTGATAAACCGGGCTAAGGCTGAGGCCAGGCCAGTAGAGCATTTAAAATCGCTCTCAGTTCTAGAATGTTTATAGGGAGAACTGACTCCTCCCAAGTCCAAGGACCCTGAGTTTTCAATGACCCCCAAATTGATCCCCAACCTAGAAGGCTGGCATCCGTGGTCACGATTACCCCGGAAGGTCTGCGAAAGCAAGTTCCCTGGGAGAGCTTTTCCTGAAACAACCACCACAGAAGAGAGTCCCTTGTTGCCTGATCCAGAACTATTTGCAGAGACAGATCTGCATAGTCCCTGTTCCATTGCCTTAACATGCATAGCTGCAGAGGTCTGAGATGGAACCGAGCAAACGGAATGATGTCCATGGAAGCTACCATCAGACCAATTACCTCCATACATAGAGCCACTAACGGCCGAGGAGAGGACTGAAGGACAAGACAAGAGCCAAAGTTCTTTGTTTTTCTGACCTCTGTCAGAAATATCTTCATTAGTAGGGAGTCTATTATGGTCCCTAAAAAAACCACTCTTGTGGCTGGAATCAGAGAACTCTTTCCCAAATTCACCTTCCAACCGTGAGAGCGAAGAAAAGACAACAAGATCTCTGTATGAGAGTTTGCTTGTTGAAAAGGCCGCACCTGAACCAGAATGTCGTCCAGATATGGCGCCACTGCAATGCCCCGAGACCGGATTACCACCAACAGAGCTGTGGCAAGTCCGAATGGAAGAGCCACAATCTAAAAGTGCTGGTCTAGAAAAGCGAATCTCAGAAACTTATCATAATCCCTGTGGATGGGAACATGAAGGTACGCATCCTTTAGGTCTGTGGTTGTCATGAACTGACCCTCTTGAACCAAGGGAAGAATGGAACGTATAGTCTCCATCTTGAAGGACGGTACTCTGAGGAACTTGTTTAAACACTTTAGGTCTAAAATAGGTCTGAAAGTCCCCTCTTTCTTGGCAACCACAAACAGATTTGAATAAAATCCCAGACCCTGTTCCTGCGGAGGAACTGGAACTATAACTCTAGAACACCTCTCTCTTCATCTGGTCTACAGATAATCTTGAGAGAAGAAACCTTAAAGTCTTGAATTCTATCTTGTACCCCTGAGATACAATTTCCATGGCCCACAGGTCTGGGACATCTTGTATCCCAGCCTGAGAAAATTGAGAAAGCCTGCCCCCTTCTAGATCCGTTCCTGGATCGGGGGCTGACCCTTCATGCTGACTTGGAGTCAGCCGCAGGTTTCTTAGACTGTTTCCCCTTGTTCCAAGACTGACCAGACTTCCAGGAAGACTTGGATAGGTCCTGCTTGGAAGAGGAAGTGGAGGGTTTACCTCTAAAGTTACAAAAGAAATGAAAATTACTCTGACGCCCTTTCTGCTTATTCTTCTTATCCTGAGGAAGAAAAGATCCCTTTCCTCCTGTGATATCTGAAATAATTTCAGCCAAACCAGGCCCAAACAAGGTCTTACCCTTGTAGGGAATAGCTAATAACTTAGACTTAGAAGAAACATCCGCAGACAAGGATTTAACCTAAAGGGCTCTGCAAACTAGAACCGCAAAACCAGACATTTTTGCTCCCAGTTTAATGACCTGTAAGGAAGCATTTGTAATAAAGAAATTGGCTAACTTAAGAGCCTTAATCCTGTCCTGGATCCCCTCAAGAGGAGTATCTGTCAAGGCATCAAACCAGTAAGCTGCAGCGCTGGTAACAGTAGCAATACACCGCAGGCTGCCATTGAAGACCTTGGTGAACATACATATTCTTTAATAATGCTTCCAATTTCGTATCCATTGGATCCCTAAAAGAACAACTATCCTCTAAGGCAATAGTGGTCCTCTTAGCCAAAGTGGAAATAGATCCTGCCACCTTAGGAATCGTTTGCCACGACTCCTTAATAGAGTCGGCTATAGGAAACATTTTCTTAAAAATAGAAGATTAGAAGATGGAGAAAAAGGAATACCAGGTCTCCCACTCCTGTGCAATAATCTCAAAGCAGGTCTGGAACAGGAAATCCCTCCACCGCAGAGGAAATATAAAAATACTTGTTCAGCTTACTAGACTTCTTAGGGTTAACAGCGATAGTAGAATCGGAGTCATCCAAGGTAGCCAAAACCACCTTAAGTAACAAGCGGAGGTGTTCCAGCTTAAAGTGAAGGTAAACTTTGCAAGGTTTGATCATTTTAAATGTAAATACCACTAAAATTAAGGGTACTTTAAGTCATCAGTTTTGCTATTTTTCAATATTTACCTAGTTATCACCGTTTTTCTATTCAATTCTAATCGTTCTTTAATCAGCCTGTTTTTGTTTTTTTGTTTTTTTGGCAGTCCGGTCACGTTCTTAAATTATCCAATAATAGGTCTGGCCGTTAGGCGGCCGTCATTTGACGTCACTACATTTCTTGCCGTTTTGCGCATGCGTTGGCTACACTTCCTCTCCCTTCCAAGCCGTGCTTGTTCCAGCTTAGCGCATGCGCAATTCGTCCTTATAAGTGCAAGTCTTCAGAACGCAGTCTATTTGAGTCACGCAGACGCAATTCGACGGTACGGCGACGTGTGCGCATGCGCAAGTTGATTGTCAATCGAGAACGCGCTTTTCCAGTACGTATAGAGTGGGTGGGACCGCTCTGTACGTAATACAGTGAGAAACCAGGAAATACATGGAGGGAGGAGCTATGAGCGGCCGAGAAGGTAGATAAAAACTCTTTGTTTTACATTCATATATATACTAATATGTTTAAAAAACTTAGCGATCTTGCTATATAGTACATGATTAACATAATACAACTTTCAATAATGGAAAACTTTACCTTCACTTTAAATCTGAAGGACACAACTTCAGCATCAGTAGAAGGAATTATACTGCCTGAATCCGAGATTTGACCCTAAGATGCACCGAAAGGAATCATCATCCTCGACTTCCGAGAGGAAATACTATAATTAGCCACTTTAGGGTCAGAAACCTTACTTACTGTTTCTTTAAAATTTCCTTTTGTGTTTTCCCAGCAGCATGGGAAAAGCAGACAGCGCCTCAGATATCACAGAGGATACCTGGGCAGCAATATCTTGCAAAGTAACCCCAGATAAAGCATGAGAGGAAACGCAGGGCACTGCGTGTGCAGATGAGTAGGATTGGGACGCTTGAGGAGACCGCTGCGGCACATCTGAAACAGGAGGCTCCTGAACAGCATCCGCCTTAGGTAATGATGCTCAGGGTCAAAAAGTCTATTTCTATAAGCTATAGTTCTTTAGGAACAAAAAGATACTGGAGGTTCCACCTGGGCATCAAAACATAAGCTACAGGTAACATCCTGCACAGCCTCTTGATCCATAAGCAAAATAAAAAAAAACAAACATAATTTATGCTTACCTGATAAATTTATTTCTCTTGTGATGTATCGAGTCCACGGATTCATCCATACTTGTGGGATATTCTCCTTCCCTACAGGAAGTGGCAAGGAGAGCACCCACAGCAGAGCTGTCTATATAGCTCCTCCCTTAGCTCCACTCCCCAGTCATTCGACCGAAGGCTAGGAAGAAAAAGGAGAAACTATAGGGTGCAGTGGTGACTGAAGTTTTTAAAATAAAAATATATTGCCTGTCTTAAATAAACAGGGCGGGCCGTGGACTCGATACATCACAAGAGAAATACATTTATCAGGTAAGCATAAATTATGTTTTCTCTTTAAGATGTATCGAGTCCACGGATTCATCCATACTTGTGGGATACCAATATCAAAGCTTTAGGACACGGATGAAGGGAGGGACAAGATAGGGACCTTAAACGGAAGGCACCACTGCTTGTAGAACCTTTCTCCCAAAAATAGCCTCCGAAGAAGCAAAAGTATCGAATTTGTAAAATTTGGAAATCTGTTCAACAGAAGCCTCATTTTTAAAATCCCATGTGGAAGCCACTGCTCTAGTAGAATGAGCAGTAATTCTTTCAGGAGGCTGCTGGCCAGCAGTCTCATAAGCCAAAGGAAAGAGAGGTAGCCGTGGCCTTTTGACCTCTCCGTTTACCAGAATAAACAACAAACAATGAAGATGTTTGACGAAAATCTTTAGTTGCTTGTAAGTAGAACTTTAAAGCACGAACCACATCAAGATTGTGCAACAGCCGTTCCTTCTTTGATGAAGGATTAGGACACAGTGAAGGAACAACAATTTCCTGATTGATATTCCTATTAGAAACAACCTTAGGAAGGAATCCAGGTTTGGTACGCAAAACCACCTTATCTCCATGGAAAACAAGGTAAGGTGAGTCACACTGTAAAGCAGATAACTCAGAAACTCTTCGAGCCAAAAACAGAATTTATGTTTACCTGATAAATTACTTTCTCCAACGGTGTGTCCGGTCCACGGCGTCATCCTTACTTGTGGGATATTCTCTTCCCCAACAGGAAATGGCAAAGAGCCCAGCAAAGCTGGTCACATGATCCCTCCTAGGCTCCGCCTACCCCAGTCATTCGACCGACGTTAAGGAGGAATATTTGCATAGGAGAAACCATATGGTACCGTGGTGACTGTAGTTAAGAAAATTAAATTATCAGACCTGATTAAAAAAACCAGGGCGGGCCGTGGACCGGACACACCGTTGGAGAAAGTAATTTATCAGGTAAACATAAATTCTGTTTTCTCCAACATAGGTGTGTCCGGTCCACGGCGTCATCCTTACTTGTGGGAACCAATACCAAAGCTTTAGGACACGGATGAAGGGAGGGAGCAAATCAGGTCACCTAAATGGAAGGCACCACGGCTTGCAAAACCTTTCTCCCAAAAATAGCCTCAGAAGAAGCAAAAGTATCAAACTTGTAAAATTTGGTAAAAGTGTGCAGTGAAGACCAAGTCGCTGCCCTACATATCTGATCAACAGAAGCCTCGTTCTTGAAGGCCCATGTGGAAGCCACAGCCCTAGTGGAATGAGCTGTGATTCTTTCGGGAGGCTGCCGTCCGGCAGTCTCGTAAGCCAATCTGATGATGCTTTTAATCCAAAAAGAAAGAGAGGTAGAAGTTGCTTTTTGACCTCTCCTTTTACCGGAATAAACAACAAACAAGGAAGATGTTTGTCTAAAATCCTTTGTAGCATCTAAATAGAATTTTAGAGCGCGAACAACATCCAAATTGTGCAACAATCGTTCCTTCTTTGAAACTGGTTTCGGACACAGAGAAGGTACGATAATCTCCTGGTTAATGTTTTTGTTAGAAACAACTTTTGGAAGAAAACCAGGTTTAGTACGTAAAACCACCTTATCTGCATGGAACACCAGATAAGGAGGAGAACACTGCAGAGCAGATAATTCTGAAACTCTTCTAGCAGAAGAAATTGCAACTAAAAACAAAACTTTCCAAGATAATAACTTAATATCAACGGAATGTAAGGGTTCAAACGGAACCCCCTGAAGAACTGAAAGAACCAAATTGAGACTCCAAGGAGGAGTCAAAGGTTTGTAAACAGGCTTAATTCTAACCAGAGCCTGAACAAAGGCTTGAACATCTGGCACAGCTGCCAGCTTTTTGTGAAGTAACACAGACAAGGCAGAAATCTGTCCCTTCAGGGAACTTGCAGATAATCCTTTTTCCAATCCTTCTTGAAGGAAGGATAGAATCCTAGGAATCTTAACCTTGTCCCAAGGGAATCCTTTAGATTCACACCAACAGATATATTTTTTCCAAATTTTGTGGTAAATCTTTCTAGTTACAGGCTTTCTGGCCTGAACAAGAGTATCGATAACAGAATCTGAGAACCCTCGCTTTGATAAGATCAAGCGTTCAATCTCCAAGCAGTCAGCTGGAGTGAAACCAGATTCGGATGTTCGAACGGACCCTGAACAAGAAGGTCTCGTCTCAAAGGTAGCTTCCAAGGTGGAGCCGATGACATATTCACCAGATCTGCATACCAAGTCCTGCGTGGCCACGCAGGAGCTATCAAGATCACCGACGCCCTCTCCTGATTGATCCTGGCTACCAGCCTGGGGATGAGAGGAAACGGCGGGAACACATAAGCTAGTTTGAAGGTCCAAGGTGCTACTAGTGCATCCACTAGAGCCGCCTTGGGATCCCTGGATCTGGACCCGTAGCAAGGAACTTTGAAGTTCTGACGAGAGGCCATCAGATCCATGTCTGGAATGCCCCACAGCTGAGTGACTTGGGCAAAGATTTCCGGATGGAGTTCCCACTCCCCCGGATGCAATGTCTGACGACTCAGAAAATCCGCTTCCCAATTTTCCACTCCTGGGATGTGGATAGCAGACAGGTGGCAGGAGTGAAACTCCGCCCATAGAATGATTTTGGTCACTTCTTCCATCGCTAGGGAACTCCTTGTTCCCCCCTGATGGTTGATGTACGCAACAGTTGTCATGTTGTCTGATTGAAACCGTATGAACTTGGCCCTCGCTAGCTGAGGCCAAGCCTTGAGAGCATTGAATATCGCTCTCAGTTCCAGAATATTTATCGGTAGAAGAGATTCTTCCCGAGACCAAAGACCCTGAGCTTTCAGGGATCCCCAGACCGCGCCCCCGCCCATCAGACTGGCGTCGGTCGTGACAATGACCCACTCTGGTCTGCGGAATGTCATCCCTTGTGACAGGTTGTCCAGGGACAGCCACCAACGGAGTGAGTCTCTGGTCCTCTGATTTACTTGTATCTTCGGAGACAAGTCTGTATAGTCCCCATTCCACTGACTGAGCATGCACAGTTGTAATGGTCTTAGATGAATGCGCGCAAAAGGAACTATGTCCATTGCCGCTACCATCAACCCGATCACTTCCATGCACTGAGCTATGGAAGGAAGAGGAACGGAATGAAGTATCCGACAAGAGTCTAGAAGTTTTGTTTTTCTGGCCTCTGTCAGGAAAATCCTCATTTCTAAGGAGTCTATTATTGTTCCCAAGAAGGGAACCCTTGTTGACGGAGATAGAGAACTCTTTTCCACGTTCACTTTCCATCCGTGAGATCTGAGAAAGGCCAGGACAATGTCCGTGTGAGCCTTTGCTTGAGGAAGGGACGACGCTTGAATCAGAATGTCGTCCAAGTAAGGTACTACAGCAATGCCCCTTGGTCTTAGCACAGCTAGAAGGGACCCTAGTACCTTTGTGAAAACCCTTGGAGCAGTGGCTAATCCGAAAGGAAGCGCCACGAACTGGTAATGTTTGTCCAGGAATGCGAACCTTAGGAACCGATGATGTTCCTTGTGGATAGGAATATGTAGATACGCATCCTTTAAATCCACCGTGGTCATGAATTGACCTTCCTGGATGGAAGGAAGAATAGTTCGAATGGTTTCCATCTTGAACGATGGAACCTTGAGAAACTTGTTTAAGATCTTGAGATCTAAGATTGGTCTGAACGTTCCCTCTTTTTTGGGAACTATGAACAGATTGGAGTAGAACCCATCCCTTGTTCTCTTAATGGAACAGGATGAATCACTCCCATTTTTAACAGGTCTTCTACACAATGTAAGAATGCCTGTCTTATTATGTGGTCTGAAGACAACTGAGACCTGTGGAACCTCCCCCTTGGGGGAAGTCCCTTGAATTCCAGAAGATAACCTTGGGAGACTATTTCTAGCGCCCAAGGATCCAGAACATCTCTTGCCCAAGCCTGAGCGAAGAGAGAGAGTCTGCCCCCCACCAGATCCGGTCCCGGATCGGGGGCCAACATTTCATGCTGTCTTGGTAGCAGTGGCAGGTTTCTTGGCCTGCTTTCCCTTGTTCCAGCCTTGCATTGGTCTCCAAGCTGGCTTGACTTGAGAAGTATTACCCTCTTGCTTAGAGGACGTAGTACTTTGGGTTGGTCCGTTTCTACGAAAGGGACGAAAATTAGGTTTATTTTTTGCCTTGAAAGGCCGATCCTGAGGAAGGGCGTGGCCCTTACCCCCAGTGATATCAGAGATAATCTCTTTCAAGTCAGGGCCAAACAGCGTTTTCCCCTTGAAAGGAATGTTAAGTAGCTTGTTCTTGGAAGACGCATCAGCCGACCAAGATTTCAACCAAAGCGCTCTGCGCGCCACAATAGCAAACCCTGAATTCTTAGCCGCTAACCTAGCCAATTGCAAAGTGGCGTCTAGGGTGAAAGAATTAGCCAATTTGAGAGCATTGATTCTGTCCATAATCTCCTCATAAGGAGGAGAATCACTATCGACCGCCTTTATCAGCTCATCGAACCAGAAACATGCGGCTGTAGCGACAGGGACAACGCATGAAATTGGTTGTAGAAGGTAACCCTGCTGAACAAACATTTTCTTAAGCAAACCTTCTAATTTTTTATCCATAGGATCTTTGAAAGCACAACTATCCTCTATGGGTATAGTGGTGCGTTTGTTTAAAGTGGAAACCGCTCCCTCGACCTTGGGGACTGTCTGCCATAAGTCCTTTCTGGGGTTGACCATAGGAAACAATTTTTTAAATATGGGGGGAGGGACGAAAGGAATACCGGGCCTTTCCCATTCTTTATTAACAATGTCTGCCACCCGCTTGGGTATAGGAAAAGCTTCTGGGAGCCCCGGCACCTCTAGGAACTTGTCCATTTTACATAGTTTCTCTGGGATGACCAACTTGTCACAATCATCCAGAGTGGATAATACCTCCTTAAGCAGAATGCGGAGATGTTCCAACTTAAATTTAAATGCAATCACATCAGGTTCAGCTTGTTGAGAAATGTTCCCTGAATCAGTAATTTCTCCCTCAGACAAAACCTCCCTGGCCCCATCAGACTGAGTTAGGGGCCCTTCAGAAATATTAATATCAGCGTCGTCATGCTCTTCAGTATCTAAAACAGAGCAGTCGCGCTTACGCTGATAAGTGTTCATTTTGGCTAAAATGTTTTTGACAGAATTATCCATTACAGCCGTTAATTGTTGCATAGTAAGGAGTATTGGCGCGCTAGATGTACTAGGGGCCTCCTGAGTGGGCAAGACTCGTGTAGACGAAGGAGGGAATGATGCAGTACCATGCTTACTCCCCTCACTTGAGGAATCATCTTGGGCATCATTGTCATTGTCACATAAATCACATTTATTTAAATGAATAGGAATTCTGGCTTCCCCACATTCAGAACACAGTCTATCTGGTAGTTCAGACATGTTAAACAGGCATAAACTTGATAACAAGTACAAAAAACGTTTTAAAATAAAACCGTTACTGTCACTTTAAATTTTAAACTGAACACACTTTATTACTGCAAATGCGAAAAAACATGAAGGAATTGTTCAAAATTCACCAAATTTTCACCACAGTGTCTTAAAGCCTTAAAAGTATTGCACACCAAATTTGGAAGCTTTAACCCTTAAAATAACGGAACCGGAGCCGTTTTGAACTTTAACCCCTTTACAGTCCCTGGTATCTGCTCTGCTGAGACCCAACCAAGCCCCAAGGGGAATACGATACCAAATGACGCCTTCAGAAAGTCTTTTCTAAGTATCAGAGCTCCTCTCACATGCGACTGCATGCCATGCCTCTCAAAAACAAGTGCGCAACACCGGCGCGAAAATGAGGCTCTGCCTATGCTTTGGGAAAGCCCCTAAAGAATAAGGTGTCTAAAACAGTGCCTGCCGATATTATTATATCAAAATACCCAGATAAAATGATTCCTCAAGGCTAAATATGTGTTAATAATCAATCGATTTAGCCCAAAAAAAGTCTACAGTCTTAATAAGCCCTTTTTGAAGCCCTTATTTACAATCGTAATAAACATGGCTTACCGGATCCCAGAGGGAAAATGACAGCTTCCAGCATTACATTGTCTTGTTAGAATGTGTCATACCTCAAGCAGCAAGAGACTGCTCACTGTTCCCCCAACTGAAGTTAATTGCTCTCAACAGTCCTGTGTGGAACAGCCATGGATTTTAGTGACGGTTGCTAAAATCATTTTCCTCATACAAACAGAAATCTTCATCTCTTTTCTGTTTCTGAGTAAATAGTACATACCAGCACTATTTCAAAATAACAAACTCTTGATTGAATAATAAAAACTACAGTTAAACACTAAAAAACTCTAAGCCATCTCCGTGGAGATGTTGCCTGTACAACGGCAAAGAGAATGACTGGGGTAGGCGGAGCCTAGGAGGGATCATGTGACCAGCTTTGCTGGGCTCTTTGCCATTTCCTGTTGGGGAAGAGAATATCCCACAAGTAAGGATGACGCCGTGGACCGGACACACCTATGTTGGAGAAAAGATAGCTACTAAAACCAAAACTTTCCAAGATAGAAGCTTAATATCTATGGAATGCATAGGTTCAAACGGAACCCCTTGAAGAACTTTAAGAACTAAGTTTAGGCTCCATGGCGGAGCAACAGGTTTAAATACAGGCTTGATCCTTACTAAACGCTTGAACGTCTGGGACATCTGCCAGACGTTTGTGTAAAAGAATAGACAAAGCAGATATTTGTCCTTTAATATTTGTCCCTTGCTGATAATCCCTTCTCCAATCCTTCTAAGAAAAAAGACAATATTCTAGGAATCCTAATGTTCAAAAGTTTAGATTTTGATGACACATCAGCCGACCAGGACTTAAGCCATAACACCCTGCGTGCTAAAATGGCAAAACCTGAATTTTTTGCCGCTAATTTAGCCAGTTGGAAAGCGGCATCTGTAATGAAAGAATTAGCCAACTTAAGGGCCTTAATTCTATCCATAATATCCTCTAATGGAGCCTCCATCTGAAGAGACTCTTCTAGAGCCTCGAACCAGAAAGCAGCTGCAGTAGTTACAGGAACAATGCACGCAATAAGGTTGGAGAAGAAAACCTTGATGAACAAAAATTTTCTTCAGGAGACCCTCTATTTTTTTATCCATAGAATCTTTGAAAGCACAAGTATCTTCAATAGGTATAGTTGTACGCTTAGCAAGAGTAGAAATAGCTCCCTCCACTTTAGGGACCGTCTGCCACGAGTCCCGCATGGTGTCAGATATGGGAAACATTTTCTTAAAAACAGGAGGGGGAGCGAACGGAATACCTCGTCTATCCCACTCCTTAGTAACAATATTCACAATCCTCTTAGGGACTGGAAAAACATCAGTGTAAACAGGAACCTCTAAGTATTTGTCCATTTTACACAATTTCTCTGGGACCACTATAGGGTCACAATTATCTAGAGTCGCTAATACCTCCCTGAGCAATAAGCGGAGGTGTTCAAGCTTAAATTTAAAGGCCGTCATATCAGAATCTGTCTGAGGGAGCGTCTTTCCTGAATCAGAGATTTCTCTCTCAGATAACAAATCCCTTACCCCTACTTCAGAACATTGTGAGGGTATATCAGATACGGCTACTAAAGCGTCAGACAGCTCAGCATTTGTTCTTAACCCAGAGCTGTCACGCTTTCCTTGTAAACCAGGCAGTTTAGATAAAACCTCTGTGAGGGTTGTATTCATAACTGTGGCCATGTCTTGTAAAGTAAATGAATTTGACGCACTAGAGGTACTTGGCGTCACTTGTGCGGGCGTTACTGGTTGTGACACTTGGGGAGAGCTAGATGGCGAACCCTCATTTCCTTCTGTCTGAGAATCATCTATTGCAATATTTTTAAGTGCTAAAATATGCTCTTTATAATTTATAGACATATCAGTGCAAGTGGGACACATTTTAAGAGGGGGTTCCACAATGGCTTCTAAACACATTGAACAAGGATTTTCCTTGATGTCATGACATGTTAAACAGGCTAGTAATGCAACAAGCAAGCTTGGAGAACACTTTAATCAAAGCAAATAACACTTAGAAAAAAACGGTACTGTGCCTTTAAGAGAAAAAAAGCTGCACAAACTCTTCAAAACAGTGTAAAAAAGCAGTAAACTCAACGAAATTTTTACAGTAGCATCATAAAGCCTTAGTAACTTTGCACAGCTATGCAAACAAACAATTAACCCCTTAATGTAAAAACCGTATTAACAAAACGTCAAAAACCGGTAAAAAACGTTCAGCACCTTGCCACAGCTGTGCTGTGGCGCCTACCTGCCCTTTAGGAACGATTTGTGGGGAAAACTTCTTTAAAGCCCTCAAACAGAGTAGGAACCTCTGGAGAAGCAGCTGGATGTCTCTGAGGAAAAGAAACTGTGCAACTGAGGCGCAAAAACAGGCCCCTCCCACCTCACTCAATGTTATGGGGCCTAAAAGAAACACAACAGAGTGTTTCTCAAACTAGCCATGTGGGTTAATAACCCTTAAACAAGCCACAATGACCCCTTAAGGTCCCTCAGAAAACGTTATATTTGCAATAAAAAAACGTTATTTTCCTATCAGTGTCACCAGTAACTAATGAGCCCTTTATGCAAGCTGGGATTCCTACTAAGTATCTGAATACAGCTTACCCTTCCCTCATGGGGATATTGCCAGCCTTTTCTAGAATTATCACAGTCTGTCTAGAAAAAAATAGACTGAACATACCACAATGCAGTTTAGCCTGCAAACCGTTCTGGCAGAAAAGGGATGAAGATTTCTGCAAGTAGGATGATGATCTTAGCACTTTGTAACTAAGATCCACTGCTGTTCTCACAAGGGCTGAAGAGTACAGGAAAACTTCAGTTGGGGAGTAAATAGTACACACCGGTACCATTTAAAATAACAAACTTTTGCTTGAGAAAATAAAAACTAACATTTTTGTCACCACACTCACTTTACCCTTCCTAGTACTTAGAGTAGGCAAAGAGAATGACTGGGGGGTGGAACTAAGGGAAGAGCTATATAGACAGCTCTGCTGTGGGTGCTCTCTTTGCCCCTTCCTGTAGGGAAGGAGAATATCCCACAAGTATGGATGAATCCGTGGACTCGATACATCTTACAAGAGAAATTAAACTTTTTTTTTTACTTTTTTTTTTTTTTAATCTTTTAATAAAGGATATAATAAAGAGCAAAAAAACATTCTTAAATAAATTACTTTCAATTTACCAAATCAAGAAAATATACCGCAGGCAACAAACCCATTTACAATCCGGATTCCAGAGAAGCAAAAACAACAAGAAGCCTTCTAAACAGCAGAGCCGTCTGAGATATGCGCACCTCACTCTACAGAAAGTGAAGAAAAACATAATTTATGTAAGAACTTACCTGATAAATTCATTTCTTTCATATTAGCAAGAGTCCATGAGCTAGTGACGTATGGGATATACATTCCTACCAGGAGGGGCAAAGTTTCCCAAACCTCAAAATGCCTATAAATACACCCCTCACCACACCCACAATTCAGTTTAACGAATAGCCAAGAAGTGGGGTGATAAGAAAAGAGCGAAAAGCATAAAAAATAAGGAATTGGAATAATTGTGCTTTATACAAAAAAATCATAACCACCACAAAAAAAGGGTGGGCCTCATGGACTCTTGCTAATATGACATAAATTAATTTATCAGGTAAGTTCTTACATAAATTATGTTTTCTTTCATGTAATTAGCAAGAGTCCATGAGCTAGTGACGTATGGGATAATGAATACCCAAGATGTGGAACTTCCACGCAAGAGTCACTAGAGAGGGAGGGATAAAATAAAGACAGCCAATTACGCTGAAAAATAATAATAATCCACAACCCAAAACAAAAGTTTTTAATCTCAAAATAATGAAATTATAAGCAGAAGAATCAAACTGAAACAGCTGCCTGAAGTACTTTTCTACCAAAAACTGCTTCAGAAGAAGAAAACACATCAAAATGGTAGAATTTAGTAAAAGTATGCAAAGAAGACCAAGTTGCTGCTTTGCAAATCTGATCAACAGAAGCTTCATTCCTAAACGCCCAGGAAGTAGAAACTGACCTAGTAGAATGAGCCGTAATTCTTTGAGGCGGGGAATTACCCGACTCTACATAAGCATGATGAATCAAAGACTTTAACCAAGACGCCAAAGAAATGGCGGAGGCCTTCTGACCTTTTCTGGACCCAGAAAAGATAACAAATAGACTAGAAGTCTTTCTAAAATCCTTAGTAGCTTCAACATAATATTTCAAAGCTCTTACTACATCCAAAGAATGTAAAGATCTCTCCTTTGAATTCTTAGGATCAGGACATAATGAAGGAACAACAATCTCTCTACTAATGTAGTTAGAATTCACAACCTTAGGTAAAAATTTAAATGAAGTTCGCAACACTGCCTTATCCTGATGAAAAATCAGAAAAGGAGATTCACAAGAGCAGATAACTCAAACTCTTCTAGCAGAAGAGATGGCCAAAAGGAACAGAACTTTCCAAGAAAGTAATTTAATGTCCAGAGAATGCATAGGTTGAAACGGAGGAGCTTGTAAAGCCCTCAGAACCAAATTAAGACTCCAAGGAGGAGAAATTGACTTAATGACAGGTTTGAAACGAACCAAAGCCTGTACAAAACAATGAATATCAGTTAGAATAGCAATCTTTCTGTGAAAAAGAACAGAAAGAGCAGAGATTTGTCCTTTCAAGGAACTTGCAGACAAACCTTTATCCAAACCATCCTGAAGAAACTGTAAAATTCTAGGAATTCTGAACGAATGCCAGAATTTATGAGAAGAACACCAAGAAATGTAAGCCTTCCAGACTTGATAATAAATCTTCCTAGACACAGATTTACGAGCCTGTAACATAGTATTAATTACGGAGTCAGAGAAACCTCTATGACTAAGAATCAAGCGTTCAATTTCCATACCTTCAAATTTAATGATTTGAGATCCTGATGGAAAAAAGGGCCTTGAGATAGAAGGTCTGGTCTTAACGGAAGAGTCCAAGGTTGGCAACTGGCCATCCGAATGAGATCCGCATACCAAAACCTGTGAGGCCATGCTGGAGCCACCAGCAGCACAAACGAACGTTCCATTAGAATTTTGGAAATCACTTTTGGAAGAAGAACTAGAGGCGGAAAGATATAGGCAGGATGATAATTCCAAGGAAGCGACAACGCATCCACTGCCTCCGCCTGAGGGTCCCTGGATCTGGACAGATACCTGGGAAGTTTCTTGTTTAGATGAGACGCCATCAGATCTATTTCTGGAAGACCCCAGATTTGAACAATCTGAAGAAATACCTCTGGGTAAAGGGACCATTCGCCCGGATGTAACGTCTGACGACTGAGATAATCCGCTTCCCAATTGTCTACACCTGGGATGTGAACCGCAGAAATTAGACAGGAGCTGGATTCCGCCCATACAAGTATCCGAGATACTTCTTTCATAGCCTGAGGACTGAGTCCCACCTTGATGATTGACATATGCCACGGTTGTGACATTGTCTGTCTGAAAGCAAATAAACGATTCTCTCTTCAGAAGAGGCCAGGACTGAAGAGCTCTGAAAATCGCACGAAGTTCCAAGATGTTGATTGGTAATCTCGCCTCCTGAGATTCCCAAACCCCCTGCGCTGTCAGAGATCCCCATACAGCTCCCCAACCTGACAGACTCGCATCTGTTGAGATCACAGTCCAGGTTGGGCGAACAAAGGAAGCCCCTTGAACTAAACGATGGTGATCTATCCACCACATCAGAGAGTGTCGTACATTGGGATTTAAGGATATTAATTGTGATATCTTTGTATAATCCCTGCACCATTGGTTCAGCATACAAAGCTGAAGAGGTCGCATGTGAAAACGAGCAAAGGGGATTGCGTCCGATGCAGCAGTCATGAGACCTAGAATTTCCATGCACAAAGGTACCGAAGGGAATGATAGAGACTGAAGGTTTTGACAGGCTGAAACCAATTTCAGACGTCTCTTTTCTGTTAGAGACAAGGTCATGGACACTGAATCTATTTGAAAACCCAAAAAGGTTACCTTTGTCTGAGGAATCAACTAACTCTTTGGTAAATTGATCCTCCAACCATGTTTTTGAAGAAACAACACAAGTTGATTCGTGTGAGATTCTGCAGAATGTAAAGACTGAGCTAGTACCAAGATATCGTCCAAATAAGGAAATACTGCAATACCCTGTTCTCTGATTACAGAGAGAAGGGCACCGAGAACCTTTGAAAAGATCCTTGGAGCTGTTGCTAGGCCAAACGGAAGGGCCACAAACTGGTAATGCTTGTCTAGAAAAGAGAATCTCAGAAACTGAAAGTGATCTGGATGAATCGGAATATGAAGATATGCATCCTGTAAATCTATTGTGGACATATAATGCCCTTGCTGAACAAAAGGCAGAATAGTCCTTATAGTTACCATTTTGAATGTTGGTATCCTTACATAACGATTCAATATCTTTAGATCCAGAACTGGTCTGAAGGAATTCTCCTTCTTTGGTACAATGAATAGATTTGAGTAAAACCCCAGACCCTGTTCCAGAACTGGAACAGGCACAATTACCCCGGCTGACTCTAGATCTGAAACACATTTCAAAAATGCCTGAGCTTTCACTGGGTTTATTGGAATGCGAGAGAGAAAAAATCTCTTTGCAGGTGGCCTTACCTTGAAACCTATTCTGTACCCTTGAGAAACAATGTTCTGAATCCAAAGACTGTGAATCGAATTGATCCAAATGTCTTTGAAAAATCGTAACCTGCCCCCTACCAGCTGAGCTGGAATGAGGGCCGCACCTTCATGTGGACTTGGGAGCTGGTTTTGACTTTCTAAAAGGCTTGGTTTTATTCCAGATTGGAGAATGTTTCCAGACAGAAACCGTTCCTTTAAGGGAAGGGTCAGGCTTCTGTTCCTTATTCTGAGGAAAGGAACGAAAACGATTAGCAGCCCTGTATTTACCTTTAGATTTTTTGTCCTGAGGCAAAAATGTTCCTTTACCCCCAGTAACAGTTGAAATAATAGAATCCAACTGGGCAAGAAAGAGCAAGCAAAGTTGATTTGGAAGACATATCTGCATTCCAAGTTTTAAGCCATAAAGCTCTTCTAGCTAAAATAGCTAGACATATACCTGACATCAACTCTAATGATATCAAAGATGGCATCACAAATAAAGTTATTAGCATGTTGAAGAAGTTTAACAATGCTATGAGTATTATGGTCTGATACTTGTTGTGCTAAAGCCTCCAACCAAAAAGTGGAAGCGGCAGCAACATCAGCCAAAGAAATAGCAGGCCTAAGAAGATTACCTGAACATAAATAAGCTTTCCTCAGAAAGGATTCAATCTTCCTATCTAAAGGATCCTTAAAGGAAGTACTATCTGCCGTAGGAATAGTAGTACGTTTAGCAAGAGTAGAGATAGCCCCATCAACTTTAGGGATTTTGTCCCAAAACTCTAATCTATCAGATGGCACAGGATACAATTTCTTAAACCTTTGAGAAGGAGTAAATGAAGTACCCATATTATTCCATTCCCTAGAAATTACTTCAGAAATAGCATCAGGGACAGGAAAAACTTCTGGAATAACCATAGGAGGTTTAAAAACCGAATTTAAACGCTTAGTAGATTTAGTATCAAGAGGACTAGAATCCTCCATTTCTAAAGCGATTAAAACTTCTTTAAGTAAAGAGCGAATAAATTCCATCTTAAATAAATATGAAGATTTATCAGTGTCAATATCTGAGACAGAATCCTCTGAACCAGAAAAATCCTCATCAGAAACAGACAAATCAGAATTGTGACAGTCATTTAAAATTTCATCTGAAAAATGAGATGTTTAAAAGACCTTTTACGTTTATTGGAAGGAGGAATAACAGACATAGCCTTCCTAATAGATTTAAAAACAAATTCTATTATATTAACAGGAACATCCTGAGTATTAGATGTTGAGGGAACAGCAACAGGTAATGGTATATTACTAATGGAAATACTATCTGCATTAGCAAGTTTATCATGACATTCATCACAAACTACAGCCGGAGGAACAGTTACCAAAAGTTTACAACAAATACACTTAACTTTGGTAGAACCAGCATAAGGCAGCGTCTTTCCAGAAGTAGATTCTGATCCAGGGTCAATCTGAGACATCTTGCAATATGTAATAGAAAAAACAACATATAAAGCAAAATTATCAAATTCCTTAAATGACAGTTTCAGGAATGGGAAAAAATGCCAATGAACAAGCCTCTAGCAACCAGAAGGAATAAAAAATGAGACTGAAATAAAGTGAAAAAAAGGTGGAGACAAAAATGACGCCCACATTTTTAAGCGCCAAAAAAGACGCCCACATTATTGGCGCCTAAAATTTTTTGGCGCCAAGAATGACGCCACATCCGGAACGCCAACATTTTTGGAGCAAAACGTCAAAAAAAATAAATGACATAATCACGATAAACTTCCGGCGTCAAGAATGACGCCGGAAATGACAACAGAAATTTTTTGCGCCAAGAATGACGCAATAAATTGAAGCATTTTCAGCCCCCGCGAGCCTAACAGCCCACAGGGAAAAAAGTCAATTTGAAAACAATTTTTTAAGGTAAGAAAAAAATTGAATATTCATATGCATTAACCCAAATAATGAAACTGACTGTCTGAAATAAGGAATATTGATCATCCTGAATCAAGGCAAATATAAGTTTAAAGACATATATTTAGAACTTTACATATAAAGTGCCCAACCATAGCTTAGAGTGTCACATAAAATAAGACTTACTTACCCCAGGACACTCATCTACATATAGTAGATAGCCAAACCAGTACTGAAACGAGAATCAGTAGAGGTCATGGTATATAAGAGTATATCTTCGATCTGAAAAGGGAGGTAAGAGATGAATCTCTACGACCGATAACAGAGAACCTATGAAATAGATCCCGTAGAAGGAGACCATTGAATTCAAATAGGCAATACTCTCTTCACATCCCTCTGACATTCACTGCACTCTGAGAGGAAAACCGGGCTCCAGCCTGCTGCGAAGCGCATATCAACGAAGAATCTAGCACAAACTTACTTCACCACCTCCACGGGAGGCAAAGTTTGTAAAACTGAATTGTGGGTGTGGTGATGGGTGTATTTATAGGCATTTTGAGGTTTGGGAAACTTTGCCCCTCCTGGTAGGAATGTATATCCCATACGTCACTAGCTCATGGACTCTTGCTAATTACATGAAAGAAAATGACATAATCTCGAACAACTTCCGGCGTCAAGAATGACGCCGGAAATGACAACAGAAATTTTTTGCGCCAAAAAAATCCGCGCCAAGAATGACGCAATAAATTGAAGCATTTTCAGCCCCCGCGAGCCTAACAGCCCACAGGGAAAAAAGCCAATTTGAAAACAATTTTTTAAGGTAAGAAAAAAATTGAATATTCATATGCATTAACCCAAATATGAAACTGACTGTCTGAAATAAGGAATATTGATCATCCTGAATCAAGGCAAATATAAGTTTAAAGACATATATTTAGAACTTTACATATAAAGTGCCCAACCATAGCTTAGAGTGTCACAAAAATTAAGACTTACTTACCCCAGGACACTCATCTACATATAGTAGATAGCCAAACCAGTACTGAAACGAGAATCAGTAGAGGTCATGGTATATAAGAGTATATCGTCGATCTGAAAAGGGAGGTAAGAGATGAATCTCTACGACCGATAACAGAGAACCTATGAAATAGATCCAGTAGAAGGAGACCATTGAATTCAAATAGGCAATACTCTCTTCACATCCCTCTGACATTCACTGCACTCTGAGAGGAAAACCGGGCTCCAGCCTGCTGCGAAGCGCATATCAACGAAGAATCTAGCACAAACTTACTTCACCACCTCCATGGGAGGCAAAGTTTGTAAAACTGAATTGTGGGTGTGGTGAGGGGTGTATTTATAGGCATTTTGAGGTTTGGGAAACTTTGCCCCTCCTGGTAGGAATGTATATCCCATACGTCACTAGCTCATGGACTCTTGCTAATTACACGAAAGAGCCAAAAAACCTCTGACATCAAAGAATCAGAGCCTCCCTAAAAGGGGCGGTCCTACAACTTTCTTGAAAACAGGCTTAAAAACAAACAATAAAACCTCCAATAAAATAACTCCTCACACTAACAGTGCCTGCAAAAACTGCCATAAAAACCTGCACCCTGACAGGAATAATAAAAAAACGTCCACCTGCAGCGTTTCAGCTGAATAAGTGCCAAAGTTTTCCCTGCTTACATAGAAAAAACTGGCACTTACCTTAATATTTATCTGTCCGGCAGTAGGACAGTAGGGCAGTAGGACAGCTCACCTGGTTTGAGAGGATGCCATCCCTCACATGGACCTGTGGAAAGACTACATACTCAGGCTATCTAAATAGGGCAGCAAAATGTTTGGGAAAATGCAGTGAGGATTGCACCTCACAAGTTCCCAATTGCTTAAAAGCCACCACTGCCCTACTAAATAAACTGACATGGGCTAAGGCTAGACCCTTAGAAAGATCAGAGCAAACCTACTCTGCTTTTAAAATAAAAAAATCTTGATTGTAGATGAGACACCAAAATGTCACCTCCTCCTTGCACCGCAGGCAAAGAGAATGACTGGGGATTATGGGTAAGGGAAGTGACATATATAGCAGCTTTGCTGTAGTGCTCTTTGCCTCCTCCTGCTGGCCAGGAGTGATATTCCCACTAGTAATTGATGATTCTGTGGAATCACCATATCTTAGGAAAGAAATAAAATTTTCAGTCTTGAGTCCCCAACTTTTCCCAGACTATATATCCGCACTTTGAAAAAGAATATATTATTCAGTGTTCTGGTATTACCTGTAGGCTGAGTACACCCACAACTATTTAGTTATACTCACAAAACTTGTCCCTACATTAGTGTTCCTCTAAGACCACATTTTGTGAGTTGCTCAGCAGTGAAATAGTTAATAGGGGAACCATCCCATGCAGTCTGAATTGTGTAGTCTTTGCTAACTAGAGGGTATGTTTGAGCCTGTTTTTCTAGTCACCCCTCACATGCATTCAGTTACTAATTAATGCTGCTTCCACAAGCAGAACATTGAACAGAATTTGTGTCTTGAAGTCTACATTCTAGCAACTTCCTAATATTCTGATTTGGCTACTTTAAAAACCTAAATGAAATAATTCTCAAGTCTACCCATTTAAAAAAATATTGTTCAGATCTTTACACGCTATTTGTCTTAAAGTTGCACCTATACGCTGGTCCCCATATTCAATTTCCGTAGCTGTCATCTTACAAAGCCAACATTACTACAACACTACATATTTCACTAGGCATCCAAATAAAAAAATAAGAGATGCTTACCACTAAGCTTCTACAAAGTCTGTCTTCTGTGATACCAACTTTTAATCACCTTATTTCCACATTGGATTTCCTACAATAAATTGTTTCTATTGTCTTTACTCACTTGGACTTACAAATGAAGCAGCGTGCCTCAGTTAAACAGTGGACCCTTTCGGATGGATTTTAATTGATATTTCACAACAAATTGCTCCCATAAATTGTAAAAACTTATAAAATTGTATTTAATGGAAACCCATCTAGCATAGACGGCAAAGGTTTTTAGGTGAGATATTTTACCTTAATATTAGAATAGAAAATGTAATCATACTTACTGCCATTTTTTCTTCCTGGTCTTAATTCATGACAGCATAACACATGGATAGCCCTTAAGCTGATAGGGCAGGATCAAAAGCTTCCCCCCCCCCCTCCACAATTGGTATTTTCTTGTCACTCCTAACGCAGTCTAGTTAGAAGACAGCCATGGATAATGACCAGAAAAAAGAAAATTATGTTAAGCACGATTAAATTTTCTGCTTTTTTGACCACCATGGCAGCATTACACATGGGTCACAACCAAACTTCATAATACAGAAGAGTAAATAAAATAAAAGCCAGAGAACTGATATACATTATACATAAATTCAAGGAAGAAGATTCTCAAATGCTTCAATGCTTTTGGGTCCATTACCAAAGATGTGGACATTTCCTCAGATAGCTGTACTCAAAAACCTGATTTGTTTCTGAAAGTCTCGTATTATTAAGATTTGTTTTAACAGTTAATAGTATATTAAAAAATAGATTATATCATGATTGGTCTATGAGCTGGATTTGCAAAAAATAAAATATAAAAATGAATAGTCTTTTTCCAGATATGAAAATAGAAATTAACATCTAGATAGTGAAGTAGTACTAAGAACCATTATCTGGAATAAAACAAAAAGGGTCCATTATAGTCAGATGTCTTGACAACTACTAGTTAAAGAGTAAAGAATAGTATAAAAAATATCAATAATTCAGAGCTTAAGTACCTTAATATTGAGTGGCACTGCAAAATTTCACAATTTCTTCCAAACTATATGAAAAGCAGAAATATCCTTCCTTGCATCAACCTCCTCTTTTAAGACTCTTCTTCTTCACTACACTGCCTCTTACTAACTTTCATGACTAACTAAACTGTTTAAAGTCCAAAAGCAAATATCAGCAGATGACATATTCATGGATGAAGCAGAAGCCAGATGTAGGAACAGTGGGACCGATGTGGTTAGCTAAAAAAAATAAGACAATCATGTCTTCCCTACTTGCTGATATCTTAGTTATGACTCCTGGAATTTGATGAAAGGCAAGGAAAGTCAAGCTGTCTATAGTGTGTTTCTCAACCATACTATAGATATATCTTTCTGCCTTAAAGAGCTCTAATGCAATGAGCTCTAGTTAAGAAACTCCCACGAAAAAAGCATTAATGTGAAACACACCTTGAAATATAGGTGAGTAGTATAAAAGAGTTCAAGCAAAATCTGCCTGAAATGAATCCCATAATAGAGAACATGCAAACTTACTGATAACCAATTACATTTGTTGCATGTATAGACTAAAGTGATGTAGCAAATGGGAAAAAAAATAATTATTGTTTTAAAAGAAAAAAAAAAAAGTCAACAACCTCTTTAATGGGTATCCAGTATAGAATACAGTCTATATATTCTTGCCTAACCAAGTCATATACTAGAATAAATGTAATTTCCAATTGGCAAAGGATAAGAGATTCACAACTTTTCTTACAAATAAAAGTGCTTATGCTTAAATTGCTGTCCTACTAAATAGAACATTTGTAAAAGCCTTCATACAAGCGGCTGTTGGACATATAGCCAAGTTAAGATGTTTTAAGAGATAACATAACATAATTCAATGAAACAGAACATGCAAAAGATGCATAAGGTCAGGACTTCATATGTTATAATTATAGGTATCAAGAAACATATTTGTAGGTATAAATCTTGTCTTTATATAATCTCACAATACCATATTATTTGGACTGGTGGGTAAATGCCAATGTAAACTATACAACGATACAGCAAGGAAGTAAATTTCGTCTAGTTTTAAAGAGAAGCAAAAGACATTGAATTGCTAAACTTGAGTGAGCATATGCGGGGAAGACTAAGTTGCAGCCTTGCACGACTGCTCATCAGAGGATTTAAGTGCCAGACCTATGATGAAGCTATAAGTCTTAAGCATGAACCCTCACCTTAAAAAGGTGGTGATTTTTTTCCTTGAGTGCATAAATCGTACAAGAAGAATCAAACTGCCCAAAAATGCCTTCAATACTTTTCTATCCTGGTATCAGAATGAAGGAAGAAAATGTATTAAGCTTTCTGATATTCTTAATAGCTTTAAAATTCTTAAAAGATCCAACTTAATTATGGAAATCTATCTCCAAATTCATATTCTGGGAAATATTCTGTCTTCTGTGAAAATAATATCTTATGTCACAGCCAGAAGAATTATCACCTCAATACTCTGTACATAGACTCCCAACTAAGGAAGTAAGAGACACATTAACGATGAGATGAGCTCAACATTAGAATTAATCTCCTCTGTATGAGGAAAAAGATAACATTGGGTTCTAAATATCTAGGGTCCTAAGACTGTAAGCAATAAAAAAAAGAGTATAGGAACAAAATAGGAATCCGCCATCATATCAGAAAAAACTCCAAACCATGAGAGAGAAAATAGTATTATGATCTATACATAAAATATGACAGCATGAAGAAACCTATGAGCGTCCTAAAACCACTAGGTTAGACCTAACTTAGAGCAAAAAATAAGGAACTTAGAAAAAGCTCTATATATACTTAGACTCTCTACTGAGGTCCCATATAATATACTCCAAATTACAGTAACCAAAAACAAAGTAAAAATACTAAAAAATTTACGAAAAAAAATAGATGCTATCAAACGTAGCTGCAAAAACCTTCATTATGAAAGAGGAAGACAGATGCAATCCCATATAAATACATAAAAGGAAAAACAGAATTGGAATAGCAGCAAATTCACTATGACATTATGTAGTTTACTTCCAATAGAGAAGACTAACATTGCAGCCATAAAAAAGGGATATGCAAGTAAATGTCTTTACATCAAATCGCCACAAGATGGCGACAAACCCATAGAAAAGAAGACTTTTTGCTAAAGACTTTTCAATTATATAGTAAAACACACAGTCCCCATCCAACGAGGAATTCTTTATAAATGTGTATCTGAGAGACACATACGACAGGGAAAAGTTACAGATAAAACTGAACATTTTAATAAACAGAGGCTGTTAGAAGGAACATTAGAGCCTTATAACTTAAACACACCTACTAAATGCAGAAGGAAGCGCTAGATTTATAAAACACGCAGAGTCAGCTCCATGAAAGAGCTATCCTTTAAACGTCACAGTCTGTGGCACGAAAGTACCACCATAGAGAAATATACCTTCTTATAGTATCAAAACCCTTAGCACCAGCAATCCCAGTTATAACTGCATAGCCAGACAAGCTGTGAGGGAATGCACAAAACACTGAAGCCTCTAAAAAAAATAAGCAGCTGTATGCCGTGATAAGCCCCTAGGGCCAGCCCAGAATCAATCACCTAAGTGAGGCGACTGTATATTGAGAATGTGGCGTGAGTGTAAAAACCTTAAGTGTGTACTGTGCATGCGGCTTAGCTGTTTATGCGGCCATGACAGAGTTAGCTGCATATGAGGGTATGTAGACAAACGCCCGGGTATGAGCTGAGAATAAGCTGTGAACCGCAAAAGCGGCTAAATACACCAGCGCTCAAGGTACACCAGCGCCCCATACTGAGTGCTGCGTCTATACTGTTTGCTGCAAAGCAGCCATATAGCCAGCGCCATATTTACACAAGCGCCCCAACTGTGGACCACAAATGCAGCCATATACACAGACGCTGTATTACACAAGCGCCCCATACTGTGTGCTGCGATTGCAGCCATTTACCCCAGGGCCAAATTTACACAAGAACCCCAGCTGTGGACCGCAAATGCGGCCATTTTAACCGGCGCTCTACCACACAAGTGCCCCATACTGTATGCTGAGCCTATACAGTGTGCTGCGAATGCAGCCATTTACTCCAGCACCACAGCAGTGGACCGCTACTGTGTGTTGCAAAAGCGGTTAACACCAGCACCATGTAGAGATGCGGCCTCAGAACCCGTAAGGAGTTCTTCCAGCAAGGAATATAACAAATGTCCCCAGACCATTAATTCCAGGGAACCCCCCGAGGGTTAAATAATTTGAGAACCGGATCCTGTTAAGGAGATGCCGGTTAGTGCCATGCTACTCATACTTAACTGATATCCCCAGTCAGTGATATAACAAATTCCGAGACCCAACTAACAGGTCAATGGAGGTGCCAGCTGGTTAATGTTAAATGTCCCCCCTATCCCTAATGACAGTAATAGCATACTTGTCAAGAAAAGGGAATAAGTAATATAAAATGACTTAATGCCCAGGGTCTTCTACTGTGGAGCAAACACAGTACTTCCCAGTCTGTCAGCCTCATCCAACAGCTAACAGGGTCCTGGGTAGAAAAGAAAAAAGAAAATTTACGCTTACCTGATAAATTTATTTCTTTTTTGATACGATGAGTCAACGGATCATCTTAATTACTAATGGGATATTCAACTCCTGGTCAGCAGGAGGATGCAAAGAGCACCACAGCAGAGCTGTTAAATAGCTCCTCCCTTCCCTCCCACTCCAGTCATTTGACCGAAGTTAGGAAGAGAAAGGAAAAGCCAAGGTGCAGAGGTGACTGAAGTTTTAAAAAAACCCCATAACCTGTCTATAAGAACAGGGTGGGCCGTGGACTCATCTTTTAAAAAAGAAAAGAAAATTTATGCTTACTTGATAAATTTATTTCTTTTTTTGACGACACGATGAGTCCACGAATCATCTTAATTACTAATGGGATTCAATACCCAAGCTAGAGTACACAGATGATACGGGAGGGACAAGACAGGGAACCTAAACGGAAGGCACCACTGCTTAAGAACCTTTCTCCCAAAAGTAGCCTCAGCTGAGGCAAAAGTGTCAAATTTGTAGAACTTTGAAAAAGTGTGAAGAGAGGACCAAGTTGCAGCTTTGCAACTCTGTTCCACAGAAGCTTCATTTTTGAATTCCCATGAGGAAGCAGCAGCCCTCGTGGAATGAGCTGTAACTCTCTCAGGAGGCTGCTGTCCAGCAGTCTCATATGCAAAACGTATGATGCTCTTCAGCCAAAAAGAAAGAAGTAGCCGTATGCCTTCTGTCCCTTACGTTTCCCTGCGAAAACCACAAACAGAGAAGAAGACTGACGAAAGTCCTTGGCCGCCTGCAAGTAAAACTTTAAAGCACAGACCACATCTAACTTGTGCAAAAGTCTTTCCTTCTTAGAAGAAGGATTAGGACACAAGGAAGGAACAACAATCTCCTGATTAATGTTCCGATCAGAAACAACTTTAGAAAGAAAACCTAGTTTGGTACGCAAAAGAACCTTATCTGCATGGAAACTAAGATAAGGAGACTCATACTGCAAGGCCGAGAGTTCTGACACTCTCCGAGCAGAAGAAATGGCCATCAAAAATAAAACCTTCCAAGATAACAACTTAATATCTAAGGAATGCATAGGCTCAAACGGAGCCCCTTGAAGAACATTGAGAACTAAAGGCCACTAAGGCCTGACAAAAAGATTGAACATCTGGAACATCTGCCAGACGTTTGTGTAACAAAACAGATAAAAAGAGATTTGACCCTTTAGGGAACTCGTCGATAAACCTTTCTCCAAACCCTCTTGGAGAAAGGATAGAATCCTAGGAATCCTAACTCTACTCCATGAGTAGCCCTTGGATTCACACCAGTAAAGATATTTACGCCAAATCTTATAGTAAATTCTTCTAGTTACAGGTTTACGAGCCTGAATCAGGGTCTCTATGACCGAATCAGAAAACCCCCGCTTGGATAAGATTAAGCGTTCAATCTCCAAGCAGTCAGCTTCAGAGAAACTAAATTTGGTTGAAGGAAGGGCCCTTGAATCAGAAGGTCTTTCCGCAACGGAAGTCTCCAAGGTGGTAGAGATGTCATCTTCACAAAATCTGCATACCAAATCCTGCGAGGCCAGGCCGGTGCTATGAGAATCACTGAGGCCCTCTTCTGCTTGATTCGAGCAATTACCCGAGGAAAAAGAGCAAACAGGTATGCTAGATTGAAGGTCCAAGGGGCTGCCAGAGCTTCTATCAGTTCCGCCTGGAGGTCCCTGGATCTCGACCCGTATCTCGGGAGTTTGGCATTCTGCCGCGATGCCATGAGATCTAATTACGGCTGACCCCATTTGAGAATAAGGTTGGAAAACACTTCCGGATGGAGTTCCCACTCACCCGGATGAAAGGTCTGCCTGCTCAGTAAATCCGCCTCCCAGTTGTCAACCCCTGGAATGTGGATTGCCGACAGACAGCAAGAATGGGCCTCCGCCCATTGAATTATTTTTGACACTTCTGACATCGCCAAGGAACTCCTCGTTTTACCCTGATGACTGATGTAGGCCACTGACGTTATGTTGTCCGACTGGAACCTGATAAGCCGTGCCGAGGCCAACTGGGGCCAGTCCAGGAGAGCATTGTAGATCGCTCTCAGTTCTAGAATGTTTATGGGCAAAACGGACTCTACCTAAGTCCATATTCCCTGAGCCTTTAGAGAGCCCCAGACTGCTCCCCACCCTAGAAGGCTGGCATCTGTTGTCACAATCACCCAAGATAGTTTGCGAAAGCATGTTCCTTGGGAGAGATGATTCAGAGCTAACCACCATTGAAGAGAGTCCCTTGTCTCCTGCTCCAGTAGAAGCCGGGGGGGGGGGGCAAGTCCAAATAATCTCCGTTACATTGGCTAGACAAGTATCGATGATCTCTGAAGATATTTCTGACAGAAGTAAGGAAATCACAGACAGAGAGTCACTCTTGTGTGTGGAACTAAGGAACTCTTTTCTAAATTCACCTTCCAGCAGTGGGATTTTAGGAAGGACAACACCAAGTCTGTGTGTGATCTTGCTAGCTGAAAGGATGGCGCCTGAACTAGAATGTCGTCCAGATAAGGAGCCACTGCAATGCCCTTTGCACGAAGCACCGCCAACAGAGATCCCAGAACCTTTGTGAAGATTCTGGGGGCTGTGGCAAGACCGAAAGGGAGAGCCACAAACTGATAATGTTTGTCCAGAAAGGCAAACCTTAAAAACTTGTGATGATCCATGTGAATGGGAACATGTAGATACGCGTCCTTTAAATCCACCGTTGTCATAAATTGACCCTCTTGGATCAATGGAAGAATGGAACCAATAGTTTCCATCTTGAAGGACGGTACCCTGAGAAACTTGTTTAGACTTTTGAGGTCTAGAATTGGTCTGAAGGTTCCCTCTTTTTTGGGAACTACAAATAGATTGGAATAAAATCCCAGTCCCTGTTCCAGAATTGGAACGGGAACAATCACTCCCAGAGCGGTAAGGTCTCCTACACAATGTAAGAACGCCTCTCTTTTTGTCTGGTCTGCAGATATTCTTGAAATTAGAAATCTGCCTCTGGGAGGACAAACTTTGAACTCCAGTTTGTATCCCTGAGACACTATTTCTATTGCCCAGGGATCCTGTACATCCCGAACCCAGGCTTGAGCAAAGCAGGAAAGTCTGCCCCCTACCAGATCCGGTCCCGGATCGGGGGCATGCCCTTCCTGCTATCTTGGAATCACCAACCGGCTTCTTGGACTGCTTCCTCTTGTTCCAAGTCTGGCTGGGTCTCCATGTTGGTTTGGACTGTTCCTGCTTAGAAGAGGAAGATTTTCCCTTGAAGTTTCGAAAGGAACGAAAATTAGAAGTTTAGACTTAGACACATCCGCAGACCAGGGCTTTAACCATAAGGCTCTGCGGGCCAAGATAGAAAAACTCGAAATCTTCGCTCCCAATTTGATAACCTGAAGGGAAGCGTCCGAAATAAAGGCATTTGCAGGTTTAAGAGCCTTTATCCTATCTTGGATCTCATCCAGAGAAGTCTCAGTCCTGAGGGCCTCAGATAGTGCATCAAACCAATATGCCGCCGCACTAGTAACGGTGGCAATGCACACAGCCCGCTGCCATTACAGACCCTGGTGTACATACATTTTCTTGAGTAACCCCTCTAACTTTTTATCCATAGGATCTTTGAAAGCACAACTATCCTCTATGGGAATAGTAGTTCTTTTAGCAAGGGTAGTAACTGCTGCTTCTACCTAAGGAACCGTTTGTCAAGCCTCCTTAACAGTGTCGGCTATTGGAAACATTTTCTTAAAAATGGGAGAGGGAGAAAGAGATACCCGGTCTCTCACACTCCTTAGTAATGATTTCAGTAGCTCTTTTAGGGACTGGAAAAATATCTGTCCAGTTTGCTAGACTGCTGAGGGACAACTACCACTGTGGAGTCACTATCGTCCAAGGTAATCAAAACCTCCCTAAGGAGCAGACAAAGGTGTTCTAGCTTAAATCTGAAAGATACCACCTCCGAATCTGTCAGGGGTAATAAACCCTCTGAATCTGAAATTTCCCCTTCAGAAGCTACTGCAGCACCCTCCTCTTCTGGTTGCTGTGAGGAGACGTCTGAAATTGCCACAATGGCGTCCGATACCTCACTTACTGAATGTCTGGCCTTTCTCTTACGCTTACTCTGTAACATAGGAAAGGCAGACAAGGCATCAGAAATAGTTGAAGACATAAGAGAGGCTATGTCTTGTAAAGAAATCCCCAAAGGGACTATAGCGGAACTGCAGGGCACTGCTTGTGAGGGCGGTAAAATTTGGGACGTTTGGGGAGAAAGCTGCGGCATAAATTGACCTTCAACAGACTCTTGGACAACATCTGCCTTAGAGGAGATTGGCTCTGAAAATGTTTTATCTCTATAACTTAAAGTCCTTTGAATACATGAAGGACAGAAAGGGATTGGTGGTTCCACATTAGCATCAAAAAATAAAGCACAGGTGACATCTTGTAGGTCCCCTTGGTCCATGCTTGCACACAATGTTTCAATATCCAAACAAAAATTGACAAATTAGATAGAAAAATTTAAATGTAAAAAATGTTAACGTCTCTTTAAATTTAAAACAGTTCTTTTTCTTTTTTGCTGCAAAAAATGAGAAATTAACGGTTTCTATGTAAATAGCAAGCATTTTCTGTTCCCAAACCAACAAAATAATAACTTCAGCACCTCAGCACTCTGCTGAAGTGCTCCTACCTTACAGAATATTGTTTAGTAAGCTCTCCTAACGATCCTCTGTCTTTCAACACAGCTTGAGAAGAAAGTACAGCAAAACGATCCTTAACTATACAGAAAAGAACAACTCTGTGTCTGCACTAGAAAAACACTACTCTCATGCGATTCCAGGGCAGACCGGATAAAATGCGCAATTATTCAGTTCCTTATAGCGCTACTGAATGGCGCCAAAACACAGGAAGGACCGCACATCGTGGGCGTGTCCTAATACATACACTGTGAAACTACCGGAGCCAAAAATAACAACCCTCTAGTAAAGCACCACTTTCTCTAGCCCCAGTGCCCTGTTCCTCACACTGCCCAAAATAACTTTCTTACCAGAAAGAAACCATGTCCCCACATAAAGTACTGTTCAATAAAAATAGCCCTTTATGTCTGAATCATTTTCTGTGCTGTAGAAAAAAAAAATTCTGAGTCCTTAATCCCAGAATATAAGGCAGCACTTACCTTGTCTTCTGCCTGGCAGTAAAGGCAGCTCTCAGGTTTGAGAGGTCCTGTCCCTCCCAACGACCTGAGGAAAACAAAATCCTGAGTGAGCAACTACCTCAGACTGAAGGATTAGGGCAGCAAGTAAATTCTGGGAGGCGTAGTGAGAATTATGTCCCACAATTTCCCATTGCTTTAAAGCCACCAAAGCTCTACTGTAGAGACTGATATGGACCACAGCTACACCCTAGGACAAAGCAGCACTCTCTGGCACTACTTTAAAAATAATAAACTCTTGATAGAAGAATCTAATCTAACACCTCACTTTACCTCTTCCTATCACTAATGTAGGCAAAGAGAATGACTGGAGTGGGAGGGAAGGGAGGAGCTATTTAACAGCTCTGCTGTGGTGCTCTTTGCCTCCTCCTGCTGACCAGGAGGTGAATATCCCACTAGTAAATAAGATGATCCGTGGACTCATTGTGTCGTAAAAAAGAAAACAGAGTAACCAACACTAGTTTTCTATGTAGGGGTAGCATAAATGTTGGAAGGGAAGGACTATCTCGCTTTCTTCCAACTGCTAAAAGCCACCATTACTCTTACTAAAGAGAATTACATGGATAAAGCATAACCCCAATTCTTGCTTGCAGGGAAAAGTACCCATTAACGGATTAAATATCTTCAGACACCATCTTCGCACATCCTCCCTTGACAGAGGCAAAGAGAATGACTGGGGATAATGGGTAAGGGAAGTGACATTTAACAGCTCTGCTGGGGTGCTCTTTGCCTCCTCCTGCTGCCCAGGAGATAAATATACCACTAGTAATTAAAATGGATTTGTGGACTCACCATGCAATAGGAAAGAAATAGGATATTTTAAAGTAGGATACATTCCTTGAGAGATTCAAATACAAATCATGGTAATGAGCTTTTTATGCTGAAATAAAACAAAGAGCAGAAACGAATGCTACATCAAGAAAAGTAGGTGCAGATGTCACCTTGAATATATACTAAAAATCAGTGCGATATAAAGTGAAATTTATAGAACGTGCAATGGATAAAATGAAAGAGGAAATCTATGATAAGGTTTACATTCTAAAAAAATATTTTATAGGATTTACCTACATTTTAAGAGGGAGCAAAGACTACAGCATTGTATAAGCTGTTGTCCGCAGAACTTGCATTGGAACACCATGTACCCACACACAAATTGGAGTGAAGAGGTTATATGACTTTTTGAATTGCTTTGATATAATGAGGCATTAGTCTAATTAGTCAGACTATTAAAGGGACATTAAACTGCTGGGTACAACTGCAGTTGCATGGTTACTACACATCATGCTATTGATTTTCCTCCTTGTCTGCAGCTCTCTTTAAAGTCATCTTATTATTTTAACCCATTACAGAAATCAGCTTTATACTGGGCATGGCCATATTGTAGCTCACGTATTGTTGTATTATGTGACAGAAACAGTGAGCTTTCACAGATCAGTGTTATCCACTTAAGTTTAGCATGCACAACAGAAAGCAGAGGCTTTACCTATTTGCTGTTTTTTGTATACAATGTAAAAGTTACATAATATAAATAACCCTTTAGGAATAATATAAAAAATGCAGCCACTGCCAAACATACAGTCCCTGCTCTGTATTCTACACATAAATCTGAAATGAATAATAAGACTTATCAAGAAGACCACAATGTCATTGACCTGCGAGTTCCCACGGCTTTTGTCAAAGGGTGTGAGAAAACGTAAAGTGATAGTAAATCCTAGAGTTGCAAAAACACTAGGATTTACCATCACTAAAAAACATAATTTATGTAAGAACTTACCTGATAAATTCATTTCTTTCATATTAGCAAGAGTCCATGAGCTAGTGACGTATGGGATATACATTCCTACCAGGAGGGGCAAAGTTTCCCAAACCTCAAAATGCCTATAAATACACCCCTCACCACACCCACAAATCAGTTTAACGAATAGCCAAGAAGTGGGGTGATAAGAAAAAAGTGCGAAAGCATAAAAAATAAGGAATTGGAAATAATTGTGCTTTATACAAAAAAATCATAACCACCACAAAAACAGAATTTATGTTTACCTGATAAATTACTTTCTCCAACGGTGTGTCCGGTCCACGGCGTCATCCTTACTTGTGGGATATTCTCTTCCCCAACAGGAAATGGCAAAGAGCCAGCAAAGCTGGTCACATGATCCCTCCTAGGCTCCGCCTACCCCAGTCATTCGACCGACGTTAAGGAGGAATATTTGCATAGGAGAAACCATATGATACCGTGGTGACTGTAGTTAAAGAAAAAAAAATTATCAGACCTGATTAAAAAACACACCGTTGGAGAAAGTAATTTATCAGGTAAACATAAATTCTGTTTTCTCCAACATAGGTGTGTCCGGTCCACGGCGTCATCCTTACTTGTGGGAACCAATACCAAAGCTTTAGGACACGGATGAAGGGAGGGAGCAAATCAGGTCACCTAAATGGAAGGCACCACGGCTTGCAAAACCTTTCTCCCAAAAATAGCCTCAGAAGAAGCAAAAGTATCAAACTTGTAAAATTTGGTAAAAGTGTGCAGTGAAGACCAAGTCGCTGCCCTACATATCTGATCAACAGAAGCCTCGTTCTTGAAGGCCCATGTGGAAGCCACAGCCCTAGTGGAAGGAGCTGTGATCCTTTCAGGAGGCTGCCGTCCGGCAGTCTCGTAAGCCAATCTGATGATGCTTTTAATCCAAAAAGAGAGAGAGGTAGAAGTTGCTTTTTGACCTCTCCTTTTACCAGAATAAACAACAAACAAGGAAGATGTTTGTCTAAAATCCTTTGTAGCATCTAAATAGAATTTTAGAGCGCGAACAACATCCAAATTGTGCAACAAACGTTCCTTCTTCGAAACTGGTTTCGGACACAGAGAAGGCACGACTATCTCCTGGTTAATGTTTTTGTTAGAAACAACTTTTGGAAGAAAACCAGGTTAGTACGTAAAACCACCTTATCTGCATGGAACACCAGATAAGGAGGAGAACACTGCAGAGCAGATAATTCTGAAACTCTTCTAGCAGAAGAAATTGCAACCAAAAACAAAACTTTCCAAGATAATAACTTAATATCAACGGAATGTAAGGGTTCAAACGGAACCCCCTGAAGAACTGAAAGAACTAAGTTGAGACTCCAAGGAGGAGTCAAAGGTTTGTAAACAGGCTTGATTCTAACCAGAGCCTGAACAAAGGCTTGAACATCTGGCACAGCTGCCAGCTTTTTGTGAAGTAACACAGACAAGGCAGAAATCTGTCCCATCAAGGAACTTGCAGATAATCCTTTTTCCAATCCTTCTCGAAGGAAGGATAGACTCTTAGGAATCTTAACCTTGTCCCAAGGGAATCCTTTAGATTCACACCAACAGATATATTTTTTCCAAATTTTGTGGTAAATTTTTCTAGTTACAGGCTTTCTGGCCTGAACAAGAGTATCAATAACAGAATCTGAGAACCCTCGCTTTGATAAGATCAAGCGTTCAATCTCCAAGCAGTCAGCTGGAGTGGGACCAGATTCGGATGTTCGAACGGACCTTGAACAAGAAGGTCCCGTCTCAAAGGTAGCTTCCATGGTGGAGCCGATGACATATTCACCAGATCTGCATACCAAGTCCTGCGTGGCCACGCAGGAGCTATCAAGATCACCGACGCCCTCTCCTGATTGATCCTGGCTACCAGCCTGGGGATGAGAGGAAACGGCGGGAATACATAGGCTAGTTTGAAGGTCCAAGGTGCTACTAGTGCATCTACTAGAGTCGCCTTGGGATCCCTGGATCTGGACCCGTAGCAAGGAACCTTGAAGTTCTGACGAGAGGCCATCAGATCCATGTCTGGAATGCCCCACAGTTGAGTGATTTGGGCAAAGATTTCCGGATGGAGTTCCCACTCCCCCGGATGCAATGTCTGACGACTCAGAAAATCCGCTTCCCAATTTTCCACTCCTGGGATGTGGATTGCAGACAGGTGGCAGGAGCGAGTCTCCGCCCATTGAATGATTCTGGTCACTTCTTCCATCGCCAGGGAACTCCTTGTTCCCCCCTGATGGTTGATGTACGCAACAGTCGTCATGTTGTCTGATTGAAACCGTATGAACTTGGCCCTCGCTAGCTGAGGCCAAGCCTTGAGAGCATTGAATATCGCTCTCAGTTCCAGAATATTTATCGGTAGAAGAGATTCTTCCCGAGACCAAAGACCCTGAGCTTTCAGGGATCCCCAGACCGCGCCCCAGCCCATCAGACTGGCGTCGGTCGTGACAATGACCCACTCTGGTCTGCGGGAGGTCACCCCTTGTGACAGGTTGTCCAGGGACAGCCACCAACGGAGTGAGTCTCTGGTCCTCTGATTTACTTGTATCTTCGGAGACAAGTCTGTATAGTCCCCATTCCACTGACTGAGCATACACAGTTGTAATGGTCTTAGATGAATGCGCGCAAAAGGAACTATGTCCATTGCCGCTACCATCAAACCTATCACTTCCATGCACTGCGCTATGGAAGGAAGAGGAACGGAATGAAGTATCCGACAAGAGTTTAGAAGTTTTGTTTTTCTGGTCTCTGTCAGAAAAATCCTCATTTCTAAGGAGTCTATTATTGTTCCCAAGAAGGGAACTCTTGTCGACGGAGATAGAGAACTCTTTTCCACGTTCACTTTCCATCCGTGAGATCTGAGAAAGGCCAGGACTATGTCCGTGTGAGCCTTTGCTTGAGGAAGGGACGACGCTTGAATCAGAATGTCGTCCAAGTAAGGTACTACAGCAATGCCCCTTGGTCTTAGCACCGCCAGAAGGGACCCTAGTACCTTTGAGAAAATCCTTGGAGCAGTGGCTAATCCGAAAGGAAGCGCCACGAACTGGTAATGCTTGTCCAGGAATGCGAACCTTAGGAACCGATGATGTTCCTTGTGGACAGGAATATGTAGATACGCATCCTTTAAATCCACCGTGGTCAAGAATTGACCTTCCTGGATGGAAGGATTGTTCGAATGGTTTCCATTTTGGACGATGGAACCTTGAGAAACTTGTTTAGGATCTTGAGATCTATCTGAACGTTCCCTCTTTTTTGGGAACTACGAACAGATTGGAGTAGAACCCCATCCCTCGTTCTCTTAATGGAACAGGATGAATCACTTCCAGAAGATAACCTTGGGAGACTATTTCTAGCGCCCAAGGATCCAGAACATCTCTTGCCCAAGCCTGAGTGAAGAGAGAGAGTCTGCCCCCCACCAAATCCGGTCCCGGATCGGGGGCCCGCATCTCATGCTGTCTTGGGAGCAGTGGCAGGTTTCTTGGCCTGCTTTCCTTTGTTCCAGCCTTGCATAGGTCCCCAGGCTGGATTGGCTTGAGAAGTATTACCCTCCTGCTTAGAGGACGTAGCACTTGGGGCTGGTCCGTTTCTGCGAAAGGGACGAAAATTAGGTTTATTTTTGGCCTTGAAAGACCTATCCTGAGGAAGGGCGTGGCCCTTGCCCCCAGTGATATCAGAGATAATCTCTTTCAAGTCAGGGCCAAACAGTGTTTTCCCCTTGAAAGGAATGTCAAGCAATTTGTTCTTGGAAGACGCATCCGCTGACCAAGATTTTAACCAAAGCGCTCTGCGCGCCACAATAGCAAACCCAGAATTTTTCGCCGCTAACCTAGCCAATTGCAAGGTGGCGTCTAGGGTGAAAGAATTAGCCAATTTAAGAGCACGAATTCTGTCCATAATCTCCTCATAAGAAGAAGAATTACTAATAATCGCCTTTTCTAGCTCATCGAACCAGAAACACGCGGCTGTAGTGACAGGGACAATGCATGCAATTGGTTGTAGAAGGTAACCTTGCTGAACAAACATCTTTTTTAGCAAACCTCTAATTTTTTATCCATAGGATCTTGGAAAGCACAACTATCTTCTATGGGTATAGTGGCGCGCTTGTTTAGAGTAGAAACCGCCCCCTCGACCTTGGGGACTGTCTGCCATAAGTCCTTTCTGGGGTCGACTATAGGAAACAATTTTTTAAATATGGGGGGAGGTACGAAAGGTATACCGGGCCTGTCCCATTCTTTATTAACAATGTACGCCACCCGCTTGGATATAGGAAAAACTTCGGGGGGCCCCGGGGCCTCTAGGAACTTGTCCATTTTACATAGTGTTTCTGGAATGACCAGATAATCACAATCATCCAAATTGGATAACACCTCCTTAAGCAGAGCGCGGAGATGTTCCAACTTAAATTTAAAAGTAATCACATCAGGTTCAGCTTGTTGAGAAATTTTTCCTGAATCTGAAATTTCTCCCTCAGACAAAACCTCCCTGGCCCCCTCAGACTGGTGTAGGGGCCCTTCAGAAACAATATCATCAGCGTCCTCATGCTCTTCAGTATTTTCTAAAACAGAGCAGTCGCGCTTTCGCTGATAAGTGGGCATATTGGCTAAAATGTTTTTGATAGAATTATCCATTACAGCCGTTAATTGTTGCATAGTAAGGAGTATTGGCGCGCTAGATGTACTAGGGGCCTCCTGTATGGGCAAGACTGGTGTAGACGAAGGAGGGGATGATGCAGTACCATGCTTACTCCCCTCACTTGAGGAATCATCTTGGGCATCATTTTTACTAAATTTTTTATGACATAAATCACATCTATTTAAATGAGAAGGAACCTTGGCTTCCCCACAGTCAGAACACAATCTATCTGGTAGTTCAGACATGTTAAACAGGCATAAACTTGATAACAAAGCACAAAAAACGTTTTAAAATAAAACCGTTACTGTCACTTTAAATTTTAAACTGAACACACTTTATTACTGCAATTGCGAAAAAGTATGAAGGAATTGTTCAAAATTCACCAAAATTTCAC